>NC_138734.1:12176408-12436428 GCF_965113295.1 Leuciscus leuciscus | reverse complement strand
AAAGAAAGAAAGAAGAAGAAAGAAAGAAAGAAAGAAAGAAAGAAAGAAAGAAAGAAAGAAAGAAAGAAAGAAAGAAAGAAAGAAAGAAAGAAAGAAAGAAAGAAAGAAAGAAAGAAAGAACGAACGAAAGAAAGAAAGAAAGAAAGAAAGAAAGAAAGAAAGAAAGAAAGAAAGAAAGAAAGAGATAGAGGGTAACTTAATTCACAGACCTAAGAACTGGACACCTGAAATCAGCGTTTAGAGAGAGTTACGTTACTTGCAAGATTCTGTGCTCTTTCAGTGCGGTGCTGAAGAGGCGTGCGTGCGCGTGTCCGGCTGGTTTGCGTCTAGCTTCGTCTTTTGGGTCGTTTCGCAAGACGATGTAAAGGCTCACTTGAATTTAACGTTACCGAGAAAGTTCAGATCATTTCCCTTGTGGAAGGGAAAGGCGTGTAGGAACTTAGTTGCAAAAAGAACGGCAGCTTCTACATGACGCGGGCATGCGTCCAGAGGAGAAGCCAAGGCCTGTCCCGCTGGTTGCGTTGGGAGGAGAAGCGCTGCACGTGGAGGAGAAGGTCAGAAGAGGGTTGAGTTGCGTTGAGAGTTGAGAGAGAGTTTAAACTGAAGGTTCGGACTTTTAACAGTGTCTCGTGTACGCCTCCTTTTGCGTGAAGGGCAAATCATCTGTCGAGATTTTTCGAGCGGGAAGATTCCTTTGTCCGGTTAGACACGCCCACTCGAATGAGTCATGATTGACTTTAACTTGAGAGGGTTTTTCTCCAGACATATGAACTGTATAAAACAATGCGCATCACTGAATTCTGCTATCGGAATTCAACTCCGTTAGCTGGAGAGGATTACAGAGATATCAAAAATAGAATATAGACGTTGTAGCAGTGCAAAGATACATTATTATGGATTAGTATAGGCATTTGCAGTTCTATTAATGTTACAAATAGGACATATGCTTTCCTATGGTTTACACACACCTCTTAACACACAAATATATATATTTAGTACATTTAAGAGTGACTTTATGGGTAAAAGTCCTTTTCTGTAGGGGGTTTCTGTTTCAAAGTCCAGAGTGTGTTTGTGTGTGTGTGTTGGAATGTTGCGCACCCGTGGTCTCCTTTGCATAGGGCTGAATGAGCTTGGTGGTCAACTTTTATGACCTGCCAATGAGATCGGGTTACGGGATGCGATTCTACTGGGAGAACATTCTTCAAAAATACATTTCAGAGCCAAACACTCGAAGATCATAACTATATGATCAAAACAACATTAATCACACATGCATACAGGAAGTTCAGATACAAGTCTGAGTTACATACATTAAAGGATGTTAAGTTAAACACAAAGGATGTTTGTGTGTGTGTGTGTGTATGTGTGTGTGTGTGTGTGGAGTATCTGGAATGTCACGAGTCTATAAAAGTCACAGGGAGTCCATGCTGAAATGGGGGTTTTAGAGGGGATTCTCCAAAACAGGGTTCCCTATGTGACTCAAATATCCCTCTGGGAAGCCACAAAGATGCAATTTTGACCGTTCAAGCAGACTTAGAGGCGCCATGAACAAACTCGTTGTCTAAGGAGACAACGAAGGATGTGTTTGGAGATCAGGATTTACTAATTTGAACAGCATGTGACCGCATGTCATAGTCATTGTCATTACAAGGTAATAGTGTTTATCCGGCTTTACGCTTGGGTGAGATAGATTTTTTAGATCGAAAATGCAACAACAGACATATTCGCTCAATTTTTCAAATGAAGAGAAAGGTTACTCCAAGGGGTAAATTCTATTGGGGATCCCTTGTAACAAATGTAATTTGGAGAAAGGCCTGGCTTTTGCCTAGTAAATTTTGTGTATCCAACAAAGTTAAGGAAATTCATTATAAAATCCTTCATAAAATCTATCCTGTTAACTCTTCCATTTCTAAATATTCTGATATTGATGAGACTTGCTCTTTTTGTGGTTTTGTTGAGGAAACTGTCCCCCATTTATTTTGTGAGTGTAATGTAACCAATCGATTTTGGGCTAATTTAAGTGCTTTTGTTTTTGGCCCTACAAATGTGACCCACACCTTCATTCTTAAAGAGATTATCTTTTATTATGAAAACCCAAAGCGGATGTCCCTTGAACATGTTGTTAATTTCCTTATCTTATATGCAAAATTCTTCATCCACAAGCAAAAATGGCTTAAGTCTCCTTTGAGCTTCCTTCTTTTTCTTGCTGACCTTAATTATTTTATTTCTTCCCTTAGACTTATAAATAACAAAAAAAGTGCAACATTTTTGATGCATTATGATGATTTATTCAAAGATATGACTTAACCTTGTTATGCTTTTCTTTTCTTTTTCTTTTTTTGTATGTATAATTACATAATGTGCTTCATGCAAATCCAGGATAGTTATGTATTTTTATTTATTTATTTATTTTTCTCCTCGTTTCATTGTTTGTTCATTGTAAGAGATACAACCTTGCTTCACTTCCCTGAGCTTGTAATTATGTGTAAGTTCTGCAATAAAAAAAAAAAAGAGAGAGTCGACGGACAAAAAAAAAAAAAAAAAAACATAGATTTGTTCACATGCAGCTGATTTATTTTTGTTTATTTGTACATTTTACTCATATTTAATGGAGCAAAGTCAGACGTGGACAGTAGTCAATCGATATATTGATCTCGTAATGTGTATGCGTAAGACGTCGGTTTCACAAATTTGCGTTTACATGGAGAAAATGAAAATGGCATCTTTGATGTTTTGATATTTTGAAATGTTATTTATTTTATCACTTAAAAAAAAAAAAATGGTTTCATATTGAATCAAATTTTATTTATAGCAAGTTAGCAACCCAGTAAGATGTTTATTCCTCTCCCACAGGAGTTCAGAGGTAAAATCACTATGATAGTCAAAGCACAATTTAGACATCAGAAGAAGTTCATAAAAATCCCAGAGGCTTGCTTTGATATATTTATAGCAGAAGGTAAGTAATGAAGTCGTTATTAATAATTATGTGTATATATTCATTACTGGTCAAAAGTTTTAGATCGGTACGATTTTTAATGTTTTTAAAAGAAGTCTCTTCTGCTCACCAAGGCTGCATTTATTTGATAAAAAAATTAATAAAAAACATTAATATTGTGAAATTATATGACAATGTAAAATTATTGTTTTCTATGTAATATATAGTAAAGTGTAATTCATTCCTGTGATCAAAGCTGAATTTTCAGCATCATTACTCCAGTCTTCAGTGTCTGATCCTTCAGAAATCATTCTAATATGATGATTTGATGCTCAAACTGTTATGTGGGTGTGTGGAGATGAACCCAATTGCAGACAGTAGTCACAGCAACACAGTTTATTGTACAAATAACAGGAAAAACAAAGCCCACGAGGGGGCAAAACAAGACAGGATTACAGGTGACTAAACTAGACAGTGACTCTGACAATTAACTAGACTATAAACTAACAGCAAAAACAGAACTTTCTCTAGACAATATTCTTGACAGGATACTCACAAGGTTTTACAATGAATAACACGCAAAGTTAGACAATGTACCGACACAGGACAGAACACATGAGGGGATTAAATAGAGAGAAACTAATGACAAGCAACAGGTGATAATGGGGAAACAATGACTAAACAAGGATAACAAGGAGGGCGGGGCTAGATGACGAGACAACACAAGCACATGGCCTAGCAAAAGGCCATGTGTGTGCACATAAAACATGGGCCTGTCATGATCCTGCCTCAAGACCAGGGAAAATCAAAGACTAGAAGGCAGAATCAAGACACAAACATTCATTACCTATTATTTTCAATGTTGAAAACAGTTGTGTACACTTTTTTTCTCAGAATTATTTGATGAATAGAAAGTTCAAAAGAACAGTATTTATTTAAAATAGAATATTTTCTAATATTATAAATGTCTTTACTGTAACGTTTGATCAATTTAACTCACCCTTGATGAATAAAATTATGATTTATGTTATTTATTTCCCCCAAAGAATAAAATTTAAATTATTACTGACCCCAAACTTTTGAACGGTAGTGTTTAATGTTACAAAAGCTTTCCATTTCAGATAAATGCTGTTCTTTTGAACTTTCTTTTAAAAAAAATCCTGAAATAAAAATGTAAAAAACTGTTTTCAACACTGATAATAACCAGAAATGTTTGGTGTGCATCAAATCATCATATTAGAATGTTTTCTGAAGGATCATGTGACACTGAAGACTGGAGTAATGATGCTGAAAATTCAGCGATCACAGGAATAAACTACACTATTACTGTATATTACACAGAAAATAACTGTTTTAAATTGTAATAATATTTCACAATATTATTATTATTCTTTTTTAATTTTTTAATCAAATAAATGCAGCCTTGATTAGCAAAAGAGACTTAAAAAAAAAAAACATTAAAAATCTTGCTATCCTTATGTGTCAAATTGTGAATAAAGCATTGCCTAAATTTGATAAAACTTTTGTTGTGCAGTGAAAGAGAAGTTCTCAATTCTGGAAGATCTTGCAGTTACAGTTACAGATGACACTGGCACAGAGGTGGATAAAGATGTGTTTCCTGATCTAATGACCACCAGTGGGTTGGTTTTTGTCATAAATTAATTGAATGTCATTGGTGAGTGATAACAGGAGCTATTGAATGATATCAAATCCCAATATCTGAATGAATGCTGGTAGTGTTTAATATGTACAGTATTTTAAATGTTGTAGCTAGTGTTGATGATGTGTGGATAAATGTATTCCAAATATGTCTATTAACCCTATAGTTTGAACATTAACAGGACCTTCCACACCTCAATCTTCAGTCAGCTTGGATACAGATACTGTCTCTAACTTCAAAAAGCAGTGACTGGTTTAGTCCAAAACGATTCAGGAAGGATGATAATGAGGCTTCTCAAAGCTTACAGGCCAGAGATGTGAGTCCCAGTAGCCTTACACAGACATTGGGGGATTTACTTATCATAACCTTGAGCTTTACATTTTTTTTTTTTTTTATACACAATAGTAATTTTCCAGTTCAGGACCATCGTTCAGGGCATTTAAATATTCCTGCATTTTCTACTCTCTTATTACATGGCTCTGTGGAACATTTGATTATGATTGGTCAATTGACCCTATTTACTTCGTTAGCGCACATTACTAGTCTTTTGGTGAACAGTTAATCTGTGCAAATATATATATATATATATATATTTTTTTTTTTTTTTTTTTGTCATGGTAATTGAGAGATGGAGGGCAGGTGAGCTAAAGTAAAACCCCTTCATATTTTAAATTTTCAAGAACCCACCGCTTCATGTCCTGATCAGCCTGTCGGAGTTTATTCTGCTATAACAACTGGCTGGATGTATTTCATCCCTTACATAATTGGTTAATGTTCCTCTTTTTATAGTTGATAAAAGAAATTCTACACACAAGACCAGGTGGAGCAAATGTGCTGAAGGAGTGTGAAGATACAGGGACAATTAGCGATGACATGAGAAAACTGATGGTGAACATCTTGGTTGCACACATGATTGAGACAGAAGGGTAATTATCAAAATGTAATAGTCTTGGGTTATTTAATTTGTTAGTGATGATGATGAATTTTAAGTAATAAGCTGTTGATTGTTCTGAAAATAAGAGTAGTTTAGTTATATATTTTTAAAGAATTCTCATCATTGTGAAGTAACATTGAGTGTTTCCATTTTTTCAGGAGAGTCCCACATCGACTTACCAAACAGAACTATGGTTTGGGAATTATCACCTTGTTTCCCTCACTCAGAGATCCCCAAGGGAGGACTGGATATGTAAGTCACTATGTGAGATTAGAACATTCAGTATTTTAGTGATCATTTAGAAATGTCTTTCTAAGAAGTTGTCATTTTCGATGGAGGGTTACAATTTTGAGTTTTAATTTGTGTCATTTCATTAGGAACATTTTTATGATGGCCAAAAAAACACTGGGTTCTTGTCATGGCGCCTCAAAACAGTACAACGGGGGACAAAACCTTCTGCAAATAAGGATGATCCAAAAACAGAGGAAAAGGGAGGCCCTTTGCTTGACAGACAGCTGTGTCACCGTGAAGATCAGCTAGATAATGACCAAAGTTTAGAGGCTATCTCCTTGATGAATCATACAAGTGACCGTGAGGTCATCATGCAGAAGATGAGGACCACGTTTGAATACAGACAGCACCTTATCCATGATCCAGAGAAATCCACCACCATTCTCTCAGTTTTTCCTCCATTCCTGGATACTAAAGGATTGGTATGGATTTTGTCTTTCCTTTTTTTTGACCAAATTGAAATGCTAGTTTCAGAGAATTGTCAAATAGTCTGCTTTGTTGAAAACACATTTAGCTTGTTAAAGGGTTAGTTCACCCAAAAATGAAAATTCTGTCAGTAATTACTCACCCTCATGTTGTTCCAACCGCGTAAGACCTTCGTTCATCTTCGGAACACAAATTAAGATATTTTTTGATCAAATCTGAGAGCTGATCACTTCTCCATAGACTGCTAGGTGGCCCAAACTTGCTGGCCCAGAAAGAAGGAAATTAATAGTGGAATAAAGTCGTTATTTTTGTTTGTTTTTGCGCACAAAAAGTATTCTCGTCGCTTGATATACTTAAGATTGAGCCACTGTAGTCACTTGGACTATATTAACGATCTCTTTAATAACTTTTCTGGGCCAGCAAGTTTGGGCCACCTAGCAGCCTATGGAGAGTGACCCAGCACTCAGATTTCATAAAAAAATATCTTAATTTGTGTTCCGAAGATGAACGAAGGTCTTACGGGGTTGGAACAACATGAGGGTGAGTAATTACTGACAGAATTTTCATTTTTGGGTGAACTAACCCTTTAAGAAATGTAATATTTTATGGTAATTTCTTTACATGTTTTCTGCAAACTGCTTCAGATTCTTCAGGACTTCACGCTCCTCTTTGGGTCAGAATCTGCTTCCAGACTTTTTGAAAGGTGGCCAACTTACTGTCTTCAAAGCAAAGGTTATCAGGCTAGCAGAAACCTTGACTTCCACTCCACTGCTGAAAAGATTACTGTCATCTGCCAAAGAGAAAAGGGAGGAACAGGATTCCCCAGGTAGAGTTGTACAGAACTAACTTGCAATGGTTTAAAATCTGCTTAACTTAGTTATTGTAGTGTAGACATTTAACATATGTTTTGTGTTTTTCAGAATGGGACAGTGACCTATCATCCTTCCTTCTACTTCTGCATCTCTTGTCACCCCAGGCTTCAGGAAGAAAAAAACCCCCACAAGATCAGTATTTCTCAGGCTGTTGACCACGTGGAGGTATTTCAAAAAGTAGGTTATTGGTGACAAAATACAAGGGCTATAAGCGTTATACTTAGATTTGCTCCGTTAATTTCTCCATCTTATAATTCACTATTAGATGAACTGTAAATGGGGGTAAATATAGTAAGTTATCTAAATGTAAATTATCTAAACCAGAGATGTTCACAAGTCTTTAAGCTGAAGTCCGAGTCGAGTCTCAAGTCATTTCATGGCTTACAAAAAATAAAAAATAAATGTCATGCTTAAAAATCACCTTTAACAGCTAGTTGGTGCATATACTGTTTTCTTCTGGAGTGTCTCTTGTTCTGTACAATGTTCAATCAAGCTAAAAAGACTAAAATTGATGCTAACTGATAAACCTGCACTTGTTTGTCATTACTATTAATCAAATTTTTGTTTTTGTTTGTTTGTTTTCTTCATTCAGGCATGCCGGAGTATACAGGAACATCTTGAGGCGGAAGAGAATCGTCAACCATACATTCTTGCCACAGGGAGCAGCAAGGAAGCTATCAGTCAGTTCTTCATTGTGGTTGATAAAAAGCTCATCCCGTGTCAAGAATCCTCTTCACTTGCAGCAATTGATGAACTCTTCAAGGTCCATTTTGTTTTCAGCATCAGTTATGATCTTCCACTCAAAAATATGTACACTTTTCTCCAGACTACAATCTACGGAATTGATGTTGGCACCACAAGTGAGAGCCCAAGGGTAAAGGAGCTCAGAGCTAAGTTATTGAATGATGTTTAGATGCTACATCTGTAAAACGCTGCTTGCTACAACAGTACAATTAATTCGGCACCTTAAACTTGTACATGGTTTGTATCCTGGCAAGAAATTTGAGCTGGTTTGTGCTCAGGATGGTTGTTGCTTGCAATTTAAAAGTTATGCAGGTTTTAAAAAACATTTAACTAGATTTCATTTTAGTGGTGTAGCATCAAGCAGTGAGAATATATCACTACAAAATCAACAAGCTCCAAATCCCGGTGAAGCAGCATCACTTGTTGTGTCTAACACAGAGCAAAGGTCAGATAATGATGCAAGTTTGCATGAATGTTCTTCTGTTTCAAGGGATTGTTCCAAAGAAATGTGTGCATCCATAATAGCTAAATTGCAGGGTAACGGTGTTGCAAACAGTGTTATATTATGTCAGTTGTTGAAAGCATGGAGGATTTTGTCACTGATTTCCATACAAGTTTAAGGGAAAACATTTTAAATGTTGTGCCTGTTGACAGCACAAGTAGAAGTTCAGTTGAAGATGTTTTTAATAGTTTTCATAATCCATTCTCCGATTTTAATACCGATACAAAATGGAGAAAATATTTCAGTGAGAAATGGGGGGTTGTTGAACCTACTGAAATACACTTAGGTGTCAGATACGATACAAGAAAGAATAAGATCTCTGGAATGTATGAACAGATTCCAGTTAATGACACTTTCATATATATCCCTCTTCTGAAGACTCTTGAATTCATTTTTAGGAATAATGAGGTGTGTAATCTTATTCAAGAGAAACGGCAAAGTGACACGTATCGAGATTTGTGTGACGGACAGTATTACAAAAACCATCCTTTGTACTCCATCCATAGCAATGCCCTTCAGATCCAAATTTACTACGATGATTTCGAAACGGCAAACCCATTAGGATCTCAACATGGGATTCATAAACTTGGCTGTTTATATTTTGTGCTTCGTAACCTGCCAGCACACATAAATTCTTCCTTAATGAACATACATCTAATTTCTTTGTTCCATTCTGAGGATGGAAAAAAGTATGGCATGGACAAAATACTTGGCCCATTGGTTGATGATGTGAAAATACTTGAGCAGGAGGGAATGAAGGTGTCATTTTCTGAGGAGCCCATCTTTGGTACTATTGCGCAATTTACCGGCGATAACCTTGGTCTAAATGGTATTCTTGGTTACGTTGAATCTTTTTCTGCGAAACATTACTGCAGACTGTGCCTCACTGACAAGGTGTTAGCACAGGAAGTATTTAGTGAGGATGATCCGCGGGTGATATTGCGTAGCAGAAACCTAAATGAGGAACATTATAAGTATCTAGCTGACAACCCTAATGAAAACTCCTGTTATGGTATTAAAAGAAATTCTGTACTCAATACCTTGACTTACTTTAATGTATCAGAGAACTTTGTGCTGGATATTATGCATGATATCCTGGAGGGAGTTGCACAGTATGAAGTGAAACTGCTTTTTGAATACATGAGTTGCAATCTAATTTCTTGCGATTCCATTCCACAAAGATTGTATGCCTTCAACTATGGCTATTTGGACAAAAATAATCGCCCAACCAAGGTTAACCTTCAACAAGCTGGAAACAGCATTGGACTCAACGCAAGTCAGACATTGTGTCTCATTAGGAACATCCCTCTCATATTTGGAGATGTAGTCCCAGAAGGGGATAAGCACTGGCATTTGATGTTGCTCCTCTTACATATTGTTAACATTATATTTTCTCCTTGCATCTCTGAAGGAATGACAATATTTTTGAAGCATCTGATAGTGGAGCATCATCGATTGTTCAAGGAGTTGTACCCTTCTAGGAATCTGATTCCAAAGCACCACCTTATGATTCACTACCCTGAATGCATCAGGCAAATTGGCCCATTAATTCATGTATGGATGGACTATGAGGTATGAAGCAAAAAAAAAAAAAGCATGTTTTTTAAGAAAAATCAAAAAAAAAATCAAAAACCTGACCAAATCACTTGCCAAAAAACACCAGCTAGCCATTGCCTATCACTGGGAGCACTGTACTATCAAAGGTATTGAGTCTGGCCCTGTTTCAAAAGAATTGTTGTCCGACCTTGAAAACGGTGATTTTATTTCTGAGCAGCTCCACATTGATCTCTCAAGTGAATTAACGGTCACACCGTGGGTTAAGTGTCATGGTACGGAGTATCGTAGTGGTCTTGTTGTGTGCTTAGACTTGGTTGATGATGCACCTGTCTTTGGAAAAATTGTTAACATTTTTATTATGGATGGATTATTTTTTTTTGGCATCATGTATGGAATCAGAGTTTGTTGAACATCTTCATGCTGTCAGGTTTTTTGAGCACAAGACTGTTCTCTTGTGCAAAAACACTGAATTGTTTTACCACAAGCCGTTTGATTTACAAATGTCCTATGGAAATGACCGTCTATTTTACATCGTTTTGGACTGTTATTTGTAAAAAAAAAAAAAATTATAATTCATGTAATTTAAAGTACTGGCTAGATGTATTGGTGCTCTGTGCTGGAATAAAGTTTTGAAAGAGTAATACAGAGTGATGTGTTTATTTCAAAGTGAATTTATTCTTTTCAGATTAAATAATTGTTACGTTTATTTTACAGTTCTTTAAAGTCCCACTCCGGTCATATTTTGAGCTATTTTTAAACATTCTCAGTGGTCTTTAAATGATGATTATGCCGTTTTTAGCCAAAAATCACAAAACCTGTGCCGTTTTCTGGGACTTCGCTTCAGCAGAGCGGCAGTAGCTCATTAGCAATTCGCCTCTGCGTTGTGGGCGGAGCCGTTGGCTGAAGCGAGATACATAGGCAGCAACAGCCTCTTTCTGTCTTTCTTTCTTTCTGTCAACACAGAAAACATTTCATCACTGGATAGTTTTTTTCGTTTAATTAAAGTGTTGTTTTATGTCAGCTGAATGTCCGGAACGCTTTTCAGAGAAGATAAGGAAACTTATTTAGCACAATTCACACCCAGCGGCAATTCAGAAAAAGAAAAAAAAAATCTCAGAATGCTCCACATGAAACTTTGGTCTTCCGACCTTTTACCGCCGTGTCGATTTATTTTGATTAATATGTGCGAGGGAGAGAGAGCAAGACAGCGCTTAGTTTGGAGACGGTGAGGTCTTGTTTACACTTTCGCCTGGCTCCGAAGACAGAGAGTGCGCGCGCGCGCGTCCGGGTCTCTCTCTCTCTGCTCGTTCTTTCAGTTAAACAAGCGCAGCAGTTCATCTACATTACTCACCTATCAAATAAGACTTTGGCGGGACAAAAATCACTTTGACGGGCGCTAAAACAAGTTCAATGCAGGAAAATTCATGCGTGAATTTAACTGAGTAGTACATGACCATGCACTCGCACAAATGCGACCACATAAAATTTTAACTCGCACATTCTCAAAAAATGGTCGCAGTCTGGAACGTAATCCATTCATCTCTCACAGCAACATGTTTTGGTAAAGCATGAAAGCTAATACCAATATCTCTACTCTTAGCATTGCAACCCGCTACCGCACATTAGAGCTTAGATTCTCTGCCCGAGCCCGAGCTCGACCCGATATTTCCCGCCACTGTCCTCGGGCCGGGTCGGGTCGGGCCCTTGATAAAGCACGTCACGTGTCATGCGCAGCGTCTCGTCCACTCGCACTCGAAGTCTCGCACGCTCGATGTATCACACCTGCTGTGCGTGCTGTAGCCTACTATTCTGTACTATAGTGCAACATGGAGATTGTAGAGGCAAAGAAAAAAATAAAAACAGGCGAATTAACTCTGAGCAATTTTGAAGGAAAATCGGAGGTATGGAAACATTTTAAGCTAGTCGTAGGGAGTGACAACATATGTGTTGGCTTTGTCTCGTGCATTAACTGCGGCACGCTGCTCGCCTATGACAGCAAAAAAACGGGGACATCGACTATGAACAGACACATGAAGCAGGCTTGCCATGACAGAAATGATAAAAGTAGTAAGCCTCAGCCCTCAATGTCCTCTTTTGTTACTTTTCCAAGCATTCCCCAGAGGGCGAGGCAAGCCATCACAGAGAAATGCGTTGAGTTTTGCTGCAGGGACATAAGGCCATTTTACGTTGTAAGTGGCCAGGGCTTCGAGCGGCTAGCTCAAGAATTAATCAATGTTGGTGCTACATATGGTCGTGTATCGGCCCAGTCCATTCTGCCTCACCATAGCACCGTTTCCAAGGCTTGCATAGAAAAGGCAGATGAGAGGAGGAAAGTTCTGGCACAGACGCTCAAAGATGCTCTGAAGAATGGAGACGTAGCGATGAGCACAGATATGTGGACTGATGACTACAAAAAGATAAGTTACATCGCAATAACGTGCCATTATATCACCGACGACTATAATTTAGTTGGTAAAACTCTCACCACCGCAATGTTTCCCGTGGAAGATGCTAAAACGGGAAAAAACATCAGACGCGAGATAGTGTGCTTGCTGGTCAACAAATTTGGCCTCGACCCTAGCTCCCTCAGCCGAATAGTGTGGGTAACAGATGAAGGAAGCAACATAATCAAAGCCCTGGAACCATATAGGAGGCTTTCTTGTCTCGATCACCTAATTAATACTGTCCTTCGCCACGGTCTGCATGCCGACGCACTGTCCGAAAACGCACCGGATATAGGAGAGACCATATCTGCTGCGAAAGGACTGCTACAGATGGGGGAGACGCGATTCAGCACAGTGTACCTCACACTCAAGTCAGTGCAAGACATATACTCAGAGCTACGGGAGAAACTGGAGACCCGCGGTGAGGTTGAGCGCATCGAAAATATTGCACCTGACTTATTGAGCTTTCTGGTCACATTTTTGGAGCCATTCTATAATGCCCAGAGAGAGTTGGAGGGCGACAAATATGCAACCATAAACCTGGTCTGCCTCTGGGTTGAGAGACTGAAGAGACATTGCCAGCCCTCTCCCACCGACTCACCGCAGCAAGCATTTGTGCGCCAGAGACATGCCGAGTTCATTGTGCAAAAAATCAAGGTGAACATGCTGCACAAAGTTGCTCTTTTCCTCTGGCCCAAATTCAACAAATTGAGGATGATGTCTCCTGTAGAGATAGCTGAAGTACATGCCCACGTTCGCACCCTACTCTTGCCTGTGGAGGAAGATGCTGCAGCGGCTGACAGTGCAATGAGCAGTACTGGCTTCACACCACCAGCAGCCAGGCCCAGGAGAGACTCCGAATTTGCTGAGTGGGAGAACCAAGACGATGATAACGAACCAGATGAGGATGAGGTGGCTATGTACAATTCACAGAAGCATGCCATGGATGACGACCGGGACCTACTGAAATGGTGGAAAGTGAACGGATTGGTGTACCCAAAACTAGCCAGGCTGGCAAGATCCGTCCTCTGCATTCCAGCAAGCAGCAGCAGCAGCGAGCGGGTGTTCAGCGCAGCTGGCCGAACGATAGAGCAGAGGAGGACCGCTCTGAAACCAGAAACTGTGGACGCAATCTTGTTCTTGCATGACAACATGTAGAACCATGTAAGTAGGCTATAGCTTTGTGATTAATATGGTATTATATAATGATTACATATACAGCAGGCAGCCTTGGCCTAATCAATTTCTCACACTTCATCTACAGGCTCATACACAGCACAGCAGGAGGCTACCAGAATGGAGCAGCGTTGCACTATAGGCCTACGTTTTATAATAGGCTTTACAAATATTTATTTTGTTTAAAAAATATTATATGTTCTAAAACATTGTTTAATTATATTAAAGTAGTAGGCCTATAGTCTTAGGCCATCATTTTCGGTGTTCATCATTATTCACGGTTTATTTTTTATTTTATTTTTTTTACGTTTCATTCGGAATTTCAGATCCATTTACGATCCATTCAATTATTTCTGAATAAACAACGCAGTTTACATGCTTCTTCCTTGTCGCATTATTCATTAAGATAATAATTAATAAATGCAGGCACAATTATGAACTTGATAAATGTTACAGATATGTTTTACTATGCACAAACAAATGCCTTTCAACATGTGCAAAATTCAGAATTAAATGAATGTGCTGAAATTTGTACAAAAAGAGAGTCTGTAGTACCTTACGTGTTTTAGCCATTAAATAAGCACATTTAGTTTAAAGTTTGTTAAGTTTTGTTTTGAAGCAAGATTTTCTTTAAAGTGAATTTCGTTTAGTATAAATTGTATCTTAAATTTTGATACATTTTTCATCAACCCATTGCTTGGATTTAATACATAAAAAGCAATATAGCAGACACTATAATCATGACATGGATGAAGTCGCCGGCGCGCCACGGTCACTTACACCATTTGAATCTCGTAACACACGCTGTCACCGAATTTACAAATGCACATCTTGCTTGTTGCTCACACACACATATTATGTTAAAATAACAATATGTTGAAGTAACCTTATTAATAATAATTAATCTTTAAGAATATTTGATTGAATGCTGAATGTTGTGCTTGTTAAATTTAATAAAATTAAAACTTTAATTGTGATAATTAAAATAATTGAATATTAAATATTGAGTGGCCATTTTTTGCTCATTTATTAATAGTATTTATATAATATATATAACTGCGCAGCTCCCCCTGTAGCCTAAATAATCTAGCACAGCAGCACCTGCGTTAAAAAAAAATTCTCGCGCCGCCTCTGGTTATAACGGCCCACATATTAAAAATGGTCGGGTTTAAATCGGGCTCGGGCTCATAATTACAGTGAACGTGTCGGGCCGTGCCGGGTTCGGACACAACGTGCTCGGGCTCGGGTAGGGTCGGGCTTGATTTGTTGGGCCCGATCTAAGCTCTACCGCACATAGGTATTGATCCGCCATCGTCTTCTCTACTCCTCAGAACCTGAGCGGGCGGGGCGGAGGGGAGTATGAGCTTGTGGCCCCGCCCAGTGGAGTTACTACGTCACAACTCCAGTCTATTTTAGCCGGCATTTTAGCGTCTGCTACTGATTCACAGCCATTTGAATGCAGAAATACTCAGAAATACAACTTTGAGCTTATTTTTCTCAAGATATGTCCTCTAACATCAGAAAAATACCACAAGAACATGTTAACACCTAGAAAAACATGATTTTCATCGGAGTGGGTCTTTAAAGTAGGTAATGCAAAACCCTAATAAGAAAAACTGGTAACTCCTTTAGTGTTGTTTTTTATTTGTAAATAGGTGTTCCATCAACACCAGGATGGTGTCAAATGTGACTCCTATAAGGTTGAGAAGATTGTCATTTCCATTTTTTTAAAGTGTTAGGTCAACACCAGAACAGTGTAGAATTTTAACTCTGCCAGTGTTTGCTACAAAGCTGCACCCAGCTCTGTAACAGTGTTGTTGTTATCTGCATTGGTGTTAAAATTTTACTCTTAGTGTTCATATTGTAACACTGTGTCGGTGTTGCGAGAGGCAACACTTTTGAAAGTGTTGAACTAACACTTTGTGGGTGGTTCCCATATATACACTTTCAAAGTGTTGAAATTAAAGCTGCCGTCGGCAAGTCTGGCAGATTGGGTCGATTAGCCAAAATTTTGAATGTTTACAACTCTCATGCCCCTCCCCACTACCAGCGAGCACCCTCCCATCGAGGTCGTGCTCGTCAGTGCGTCACTGTGCGTGTGTACCTGATTTTCTGTGAACGCGTCCGTCTCTTAAGCATCTATCAACACCATGGACTCGGAGGTAGGCTGCCCTGGCTAATCTATCCATAGATAGCAATAACCGAGGAATTGGAAGCTTGTTAGTAGATTTTCTCTCCGCCATCACGCTTCATGCAATCTCCAGGCGAACTTCAGGCGTGGCGTGTTCATGTGATATTAACGTGCGCGAGTGAGGGGGTATCTGTGGCGTGTGCACGACCTGTGATTGACAGTCAGATCTCACACCCCCCTGCGCTGATTGGACCTGATGAAGCGGGAGCGCTGGATTTTTGCAAAACAAATAACACGCTCCAGGTGGAGTTAGAAGCTCGGGTTTTTTTCTAAAACCACCTTATTTATGTTGTTCTGTCGGATTATAGTGTCGATTACACTGAATATGATCAAAAAAATGTTGCCGACGGCAGCTTTAACTCTATTGGTGTTGATTTCCGGATTTCAAATTTACTGTGATCAAATTATGTACTACATATTACAGCATTGTTTCAATACAAGACATACCAATGGACTCGCGCACCTTTCTGTCTTCTTTGGGCACCAGATGTTCCTTCCTCACCCGAAACAAAGGACTTATTCGATTAGCTTGCGTTGATATAGGACTGGTCTTCCTTCTCTGCTGTAAAATAAGAAAGTCTCGACTTACTCTATGTGCAATAACTATTGTTCTTGAAACATAAATTAAGACAGTTATAAATAAGTTAATTTACCATACGATTCAGGAGAGAACATTTGATGAGTAAATACTGATTGCAATATTCAAAAAAATAAATAAGCAAACTTAAGAACAATTCAAATTCCCTAACATAGGGGTTTATATAAACTGATATTCTAATATAAGTAAGAAGAATTTAATAGCAGGGACTGTATCAATTTTCTTTAAGGATTTACAAAATAAAAGAAAAGTCATTTTTTAATGCATTCACATTTGGAAGAGATTTTGTGAAACGACATTTGTGGATATAGAATTTAACAAACAGTATAATATTATTTATCAAATATTCTACTTTTTTATTTTTCATTAAAAGTCCATATTTGATCCCATTCCAGGAAAAAAAATCCGATCGTGACGTAACTCTTTGATAGCAAGAAAGTTAACCTGCGCATGCGCGGCCCCGCCCACTAAATCCAGCGGGGTGAAGCTGGAGCTCCAGCGAGGGGAGGAGCTGGAGCTCTAGCTCCTCCCATTTGGCGCTGCATCGAGTACCAAAATATATATATATATATTTTATGGCAAAAGAGAGCAAGCAAGCCTTGTGTTGTTCCCTGCCCACGTTATATCACGGGTGGGGAGGACACACATTTCAGCTTTGTGTTGCTTGTTTGGGAGTGGAGCATGCCAACAGTCAGTTCTCGAGGGGGCTGACTGTGAGCATTGCGAGGAGCTGTCCGTGAGAGGACGCTCCGCTCCCGCCGGCCATTCTTCGAGGAGGACGGTTCGGTGCGCGCTCCCCGAGTTGCGGGTCCCGCTGCTGCCGAGGCACGGCGTCGACGCGCATCTTGGGGATCGCAAATGGATCGAACAGCGGGGTTTGAGACGGGCCCCGCCCCCGCCCTATCTCTGCCTTTAAACGCTCTGCGGTTTCTCCTCCCCGGGATGAGGCACTCATGCTGCGATTTCCAGTTCCGAGGAATTGGTATCGTTAGTGTTTTTGTTAAGAGAACAAAACAATTAAAAATATAAAGAATAAAGCAGATGTTTATGAATTTTCAATAAATAAATAAACAAGTCAGCTCATAACTCTGTTGAATAAAGAGGAGCTTTTAAAAGGAGGTTTTATCTAGTGCTGTTGCTAAGTTAAATATTACTGGCCAGCCGGTTATTATGAGAGTGAAAATATAAGTAAAACTCTATATCTCAGCCTCCTCGTCGGGCAATGCCGTTTTTTCCCTATCTCCACACTGAGGTGTCGAGATCGTGGAATAAACCGGTTTCTATTTATGTGTTTAGTCCCCAAACTTCTACTATAGTAATGTTATGGGTTATGTTAAGCACTAAATGGTTTAGCTCCCCAGTACTTGAGCGAGCTCTTAACGCATTATAGTCCTTCACGTCTATTGCGATCTCAAAATACCGGCCAGTTAACCAAAATACAATAAAATATATCCAATAAAATATATATTTTAAAGTTAAATAACCAAAATACTATGTTTGATAGTTATACTTATAATTTTGTTTCTATTACATGCAGTTCTAACTTGAGCTCTTACTGTACGTTCACACCGCCGCCGACTTGAGCTTCCAAAGTTACCGGAAGTCATTCATTTTCAATGGAAGTTGGCTTCTCTCTTCTCTCAGCTGCAAGGAGCGGCAAATCCATTGGCGTCGCGTTTTGGGCGTTTTGAGCGTCAATCAAAAAGTTGAAAGTAGCTCAACTTTATGGTAATGAGCTATGACGCGGTTCAGCGGCAAGCAGCGGCAAAACGCCAGAAACCAATCAGAATATAGACGTCCTTCGCTTAAAAATAAATAGGATTATTTGAGACTTTCATCGATTTTAAGTAAACAATGCGAATTATTTCAACCCCCTTAAAAGGGGGAATTATAGTTGTTCCTCAATTGTACATATTTATTTTCTAGATAGATTAATGAAGGGATTGTTGACCTCATCCCTTGCTTGTTCTGACCAGTTAGGTTCTCTGTCTCGGTGACTTAGTCCTTATACTTGTTCTTAGAACTAATTCTCTCTTCTATTACTGTTCTGTTCTTTTTCTTCTCTTTATTCTTCTATGTCCTTATCTGTTATTTCTTTAAATTGTAGAGGGCTACGAAACATTCTTAAGCGTAAAGCAGTCTTTCTGTATCTTAAAAGTCTCAACACAGATCTTTGTTTTTTACAAGAATCTCATTCAACTTTGCAAGATGTCAATTTATGGAGATCACAATGGGGTTTGGAAATGTGGATGTCTCATGGAAATGAATATTCTGCCGGAGTTTGTATTTTAAAAAATAATTTTGGTGGAAAGATTCTGGCTACTGATTGTGACATCAATGGTCACTACATTATACTTGCTTTTCAGTTTGCAAATATGACTTGTATTACTGCTAATGTCTATGGATATAATTCACCAAAAGATAATAAGTTTTTTTTTTATAAATTAGAAATGCGTATATGTCATATGTTATCTAAATTTCCAAATTCTTCCTTAATATTCGGTGGTGATTTTAATGTTGTTTTGAATTGTTCCTTGGATAGATGCCTGCAGTAATGAAAACCAGATTATGGCTAGAATTTCGGCATTATCATGTAAAAATGTAGATGATCTTACAGACTCAGAAAAAATTGAGCTTGTTGATCAAAAACATAATTTAGAGGATGTATATAAACGGAAGGCTGAAGGCGCCTTCATCAGATCTCGACGGAATTGGCTAGAGGAGGGTGAGCAGAATTCTGCCTATTTCTTTAGGTTAGAAAGGCAGCGAGTAAAAAATTCTATTCAGCAACTATGTATTGATGGGAATGTAACTGATGACTTTAAGATAATTGCAGACTTTTGTGCTAAATTTTATAATGATTTATATTCTTCTAAATTTTGCCAGCAGTCCACCACGGAATTTTTTGATTCCTTATCTCACATAAAACAAATTAATAATGAAGATTGTAGTCTGTGTGATGCACCCATTAGTCTTTCAGAAATTCTTGATTCTATAAATAATTTAAAAAGTAACAAATCCCCAGGTACTGATGGGCTATCTGCAGAGCTTTATAAAGCATTTAGTCAAAAATTAGCACCTTTTTTACATCAAATGTTTTTAGAGAGTATTGAGAAAACAACGCTTCCTTCCTCTTTATGTCAAGGGCTAATAACTTTGATTCCCAAGCCCAATAGAGATCCCCTTCTATTAGAAAATTGGCGCCCGATTTCCTTATTGAATACCGATTATAAAATGATTGCCTTAGTTTTAGCAAAAAGGCTAAAACTTATTCTTAATAATATAATAGATGAGTGCCAATCAGGTTTTATACATCAGAGACATATTTCTAATAATATACGCTTGATTTTTGACTTGTTGGATTATTCAGATCTTATTTCTACTGATAGTTTTATCCTCTTTCTTGACTATTATAAAGCCTTTGATTGCTCAGAACACGAATTTATGTTACAAGCCCTGCACAGATTGGGTTTCGGTCATTTTTTTTGCAAATGTATTAAAATGCTTTACTGTAATGGTAATAGCTCTATCCGACTCAATAATGGCACTTCTCCTAGATTTTCTTTAAAGCGTGGTGTAAGACAAGTTTGCCCCATTTCCCCATATCTTTTTCTAATAGCTACACAATTTTTTAATTTACATATTAAAGAGAGCCCTGTGAAGGGAATTTCTATTGCTGGTACGGAATTGTTTATTAGCCAACTGGCAGATGATACAGCATTGTTTCTAAGAGATGTCTCTCAGATCCCAATTGCTTTAACCTCTCTTCAGTCTTTCTCTAATGCATCTGGCCTTTTGCTTAATGTTAATAAATGCGAATTACTCCCGATAAAAAAATGTGCTGCAACTTCTATCTCAAACATTCCCATCAAAGAAAGTGTCACCTATTTAGGAATAAAAATAATAAAAGATACTAAACTAAGATGTAAGATATATTTTAGTTCAGTTGTGGAGAAAACACAAAAAAAAATTAACCTTTGGTTGTTAAGAGATCTATCTTTGAAAGGCAGAACTCTGCTTACTAAAGCAGAAGGCATTTCCCGCTTATCCTACACTGCTCAGTCTTTATTTGTGGATAAATCTACTTGCAAGTTGATTGATGTAAAGTTGCTCAAATTTCTTTGGAAAAATAAAACTCATTATATTAGAAAATCAGTTATTTTGAATTCTTATAATAAAGGTGGCTTAAATTTCATTGATTTTGATTCTCTTAACAATACTTTAAAAATCAATTGGCTTAAACGTTTCCTTCACAATCAATCTTCTATTTGGAGTATAATCCCAAGATATATATTTTCTCAATTAGGAGGTATACATTTCCTTTTAATGTGCAATTATTCAGTCAGTAAACTTCCTGTCAAACTTTCCAATTATCACCAGCAGATGCTTATGGCTTGGAGATTTATTTACAAGCATAATTTCTCGCCACACAATTTTTTAATTTGGAACAAAACTGTAATATTCTACATAAGAGGAAATCTTTATTTCTTGAAAACTGGTTCAATAATGGAGTGATGTTAGTAAACCAGCTATTTGATAGCGAAGGTAATTTATTGAATTATTCCGATTTTGTTTCAGGATACCAATTTCCAGTATCTAGTAAAGAATTTAATATAGTTTTCAAGGCCATCTCTTTGGAAATCTGTATGCTGTTTAGAAACAACAATAGTGCTACAGTGACTTCTGTTGATCCCCCTAGCCCTGAATCCACTGTGGTTGGTTCTATTTGTTTTTCAATACATAAATCCAACTATAAAATCAGGTCATTATTTTTGGACCCTGTTACTTCAATTCCTTCCTCCATTTCTTATTGGAATAACCTTTTTGATGTTATTAAATGGTCATATGTTTGGTCACTTCCTCAGAAATTCTTTCTAACAAATAAAGTTAAAGAAATATCCTATAAAATTATTCAAAGATTTTATCCAGTTAAATACTTTTTAAAGAAATTTAGAAATGATATTGATACTTCCTGCTCTTTTTGTGAAGCCTCTTCTGAAACTGTTGATCATTTGTTTTGGGAATGTCCTTTTGCTCGGTCTTTCTGGAATAATATTGATGCTCTGATTGTCCAAAAGGTTTTTTGTAACTTTTCTTTATCATTTAGACACATTCTTTTTGGGTTTTATGTCAAAGACAAGAATCTAATTAATGCAAGTTTTTGTATAAACCTTCTTTTATATATTGGAAAGTTTCATATCCATAAATGTAAATATATGAAAAGTAAACCCCACTTTAGCTTTTTCAAAGAAGAATTGAAGATGTATTTAAATACAATTTCAACTTCTGTTAACAAGAAAGCAATGAAAACATCCAGAATTTGTGCCATGTTTAATATTCTCCCTTAATATGTTTTTCTTTTTTGTGCCCTCTTCTTTCTTTTTCTTCTCTTCTCTCTTTTTCCTTTTTAAGACTATTGTTGAATAGATTTAAATGTCTTTCACATTTCCTCTTTTAATGTATACTGAATCATAATTTCTCTTTTGTTTTGAAAGATTGTTTATATTTCTTGTATGTATCGACTTGTTCTGTTTGTTAAAATTGCAATAAAAAATAAATAAAAATAAAATATAGACGTCCTTCGCGATGGCTGATTCCGGAGAAACATACGATGTAAACTTTCGTTCCTACCAAAACATTAGTTCGGAGAAAATGGAGGAGAAGTTGATCATCGCCGTTGCTGGGTTTCTTATCATTATCGGATTAATTGCACAGTTTAACCATAGAGTGAAAGTTTATCATTTGCATGTGTTTTTAAGTCCTGTCAGTTTAACAGGGCGCGCTTGACAGGGCATATATACGAACGAGCAGAGAGAGAGAGAGAGAGAGCCCCGGCCGCGCGCGCGCACTCACTGTTAATGATAATAATAATAGCTAATTATTATTTTTTCCCGACCAAATGTGACCAAAACGGTTATAAAAATGCTGTCGTTATAACATTTCATGGTGTGACACAGACTTCAGAGCGGCCAAAGCGTCAACAAGCTTCCCCGTACTTTTTGACAAGCGTCCTTGACAGGGCGGCCAGAGCTTCTTTGCAGCTCAAGTCGGCGGCGGTGTGAACGTACAGTTAGCTCTCCAGTTAGAATATTGGCTTCTTACTGACCCTTTAAAGGGATACTCCACCGAAAAATGAAAATTCTGTCATCATATACTCACCCTCATGTTGTTTCAAACCTGTATGAATTTCTTTCTTTTGCTGAACAGAAAGGAAGATATCTAGAAGAATGTCAGTAACTAGACAGTTTTAGATACCATTGACTTCCATAGTATATATTTTTTTCCTACTATGGAAGTCAATGGTATCTAAAACTGTCTGGTTACTCACATTCTTCTAGATATCTTCCTTTCTGTTCAGCAGAAGAAAGAAATTTATACAGGTTTAAAACAACATGAGGGTGAGTATATGATGACAGAATTTTCATTTTTCGGTGGAGTATCCCTTTAAGAAACACAGAACTCACTCTTGCACTCACACTTACAATCACACACACACACACACACACACACACACACACACACACACACACACACACACACACACACACACACACACACACAACTCACTCACTCAGATATGTGGTTTATGAGGACTCTCCATAGGCGTAATGGTTTTTCTAATGTACAAACTGTATAATCTATCCCCCTACACTAACCCTACCCCTAAACCTACCAATCACAGATTTAGTATGTTTTTTATGCCGTTTGGTTTAGAAGGACACATATGTCCTCATAAACCATGTTTACGTTGTAATACCCATGTCATTATACACATTTGTGTCCTCATAAACCATATACAAGAACACACACACACACACACACACACACACACACACAATATGCTCTGACAGGAGGAGGACAGAGTAAAGGTACACAGGACCTACAATTTCCACACTTTTATTAGCCCCGGGTTTAGCCGGACAGCCTGTGTGGGTGTGGGTGTGTGGTGTGGTCATTGAAAATGTGTTCAGATATATATTCTTCACAGAAAATGAGCCAAGGCCAATGAGTCTGAGTTTGAAAAAATAATTAATCGTATAATTTTTCTTTTGATAAAAAATGAAACCGGGTCCTACAGACCCGAACACCATACAAGGGTTAAAACGACACTAACGAGACGCTTAACAACACAGCGTACAAAACAAACATTTTATATAGATATCATATTCTAATTAAATTAATACTTACAATCACAGAAATAATGTCCTTGGCGATGGTCAATTTGCTGCTGCTCGTGTCCGAAAGCTGAATCATACGTGTAACAGCTGTTCTAAATAAGCTACATATGATTGGTTAATAATAATCCTATTTCAGTATCTTGCCGCACTATTGGCTCGACTGATATAGTAGGCAACCGCGTTTGCCTGCATATTTACGGGTCGTGCAATATAATTTCGGGGGAACGTGCAATAAATGGGAGTGGCAACACTTTTCATATCGTTGAGAATAAAACAACCGTCCCAACTTTACAAATCCAGGTTCTCTCTCCATGGGGATCATCCATTTCGAAAAGTAAAGCAGATACGGAACCTCGGCCCACGCGAGATGCAATGCGATTGGTTGCTGGACCAGCCAATGGAATTAATATGTGTAATATTAATATTTAAAATTGCCTAGTCATTAGATTTGTGAATTCTTTTTCTGAAAAACAAAATTATATCATTAATCTTTTAATTATTTTGGCGAAGTTTTATATCCATAAGACAAAAATAACTCAAAAGAAACCCTCCTATATTACCTTTTATAACACTGATCTCACAATATACTTAGAATATCTTTTAAACATGAGATCACAAAACAAAAAGCTTATAAAAACAATAAAAATTTTAAAGCTTTTCAAATACATATAACTGCCCTGATATTATAAACTTTAATTTCTGTATTTATTATAAATTTTTTATTTTATTATTATTATGTACATTTATACTTTAGTTGTTGTTGTTATTCTTTGGTTTATACATTTTGCATTGTATTTACAGTGCCTTGTATTCATTTAGTTTTTTGTTGCATTGTAGGCTACTTGAAATGTTTGTAATTTAACTAAATAAATAAAAAGCACAATATGTTATGTATACCATACGTAATAAGATGTATTTCTAAAATCAATACTTTCAATATTATAATATTATATATTATATGACGTTACTGTCACAAAAATAGCTTTAATGGTTCTGTTTTTTTGTTTTTTTTAAGCAAGTCTGGAGGCTAATGAAATGAAACAAATGAGAATCATTTTCCCATCTAAATACAGTTGATTTTATTGTAATGTGATGATTCTGATGAATCAGAAAAATAAACATATATATAAACATTCGCTTAGGCTGTTTTTTAAATGGACCAAAACAAAGTGAAACCAACGTAACAATTTGAAGTGACCAGACCACTGACATTGATAATAAATATTATTAAAAAAAATATATAAGATGGCACCACAAGACGACGTTCACTTGCAGAGCAAATTTAGCACGTTTATAGTTAACTCAACTGGGTAGCAATTGTGAACAATTTTAATAGAGAATTCAAAAATAATGTGGATTTCTTCACCACTACTACTAACCGGTTGGATGGTGTATTAGTGATATTGAAAGCTGATTGGCCTTGATATATATGCGGAAAAGGGCCAATTTAATTATGAATTTATATGATGTCCGATTTATTCTCTCTTGTGCCTTTTTGCGCGCATTTTCCACGGGTTTTAATAATAAAACTGGTCTGAAAGAATGAAAATCATATTAAAGAAAACGTCATCATTAAGGTTGCAATTATTTAATAAATCAGAGTCGATGTGCGCGTGCATGCGTGGTTCGAATTTTAGTTGCTATGTAGGTTATGAATTCTGACTGCATATATATTTACACTCGAACCGGTCGCTGTCTGGGCGTGCGTGCATGTTATGATTCGAATGTTAGTTGCTATGGCGACGCGTTTTATGAATTCTGCGATCTGCATGTATCTCTCTGCTCGACGATCGACCGCTGTCTGTTGATTGAGAGACGAGGCGAATTAACAGACTGACTTTTGCGGAGAATTTTCTGGCCGAAACTTGCTACTTTGAAGCTTTTCCGGATTGCTGAGAGGAGACTTATATTCTTGAAGGACATCGGAGGATATATACTTTTTGAAAAACGATATATAATTTAATTATATTATATAATTCATATAATTTCTGATAATACTTTTGTTTGATATTTTTTTTCAGGGGAGTAACGTTATTTCTGAGGAGATTTCTATTGTATTGTATTGTATTGTCTTGTATTTTGTTTGTACCGATTTTATTGCAGTTTGGAGGAGGTTGGAGGAGGTTGGCGATGGCGCGTAATTTCATGATGGGCGAAAGAGGAAGTGAGTGCTTTAATTTTTTATTTATTTGTTATGGTGTGTTGTACAATGACTGACTGATCCCATTTGATCACATTTATTTGATTCATTGCATGTGAAATAAACTTGAATTGAATTTGAGTAACTTAACTGAAGTAAAAATCTGTAATTGACCACAGACATTGATTATTATGATTAAACTAACGTTATGTGATATGTGAAATATTCCATCCTTAGAGCACTCCAGATCCAGGAGAGCTGCTTTCGGTCAGACGGCTGGTCGGGAGGTTTGGACGTCCGATTCTGATGACCGTGATCAGGATCCGCTGCCCCGAGATGGACAAAGTAAAGGCGGCCACACACCGGACGCGCAGCTCAGCGCCGCGCCGCGCCACGTCTAGGACAACTGTCACCTGAAAATCCGATAACATCAGCAATTTTCTGATTTCTGTAAATAAATATAAAACTAAATGTATATTGCAGCACAGGGTGAGGTCCGTATATATATTAACTACGATTTGAGACACATACATGTAAATTTAATATAAAACTATGTAAATGGCGCTCTGTGGCGCGGCAGGATTTTGAACACGGTCCTGAGCCGCCGCGGACAGACGCCGAAAGGCGCCGCCGGTGTGTGTACTCTCATAGAGAATAGTGTGTTCGAATTTAAAAGACGTGGCGCTGCGCGGCGCGCCGCTGAGCTGCGCGTCCGGTGTGCGACCCCCTTAAGTTACACAATTTCCTTACTTGAGTGAAAGTAAGTTACAGATACTTCTGGTCAAATATTACTCAGTTACAAGTAAAAGTTGAAAAGACTGATTTTTACTTGAGTAAAAGTACAGAAGTACTTGTTTTTAAAAGTACTTAAGTATGAAAAATTAAAAGTAAATGTCAATGCATTGTTTTATTATTGTTTGTAATACTTACAGTACCTTATGCCTCTGAATCTATGCCTGCCTACCTACCCACCCTCATATCAATATATAATTTATTTCTAGAACACAGTTCCTGTAGTGGGATTGAATGTGAGATTGAATAAGTGCTCTCAATAACGTCCACAATAGTTTCGGGCTGTTCCCTCAAATAGTGCCCTATTTAAAGATTTTTGGCTTTTAGGATGAATATGTCAGCCACTGTTATAAGCTAGTGTGCTCCAAAACAATGACAAAATGAGCATTTAAAAGACCAAACCCAACATTGAAAATGAAAGTCAGATTGATGTCAGAATCCAACTACTTTCTACTCAAGGACCTTGACATAAATGTAACGTTAGTGGAGTAAAAAGTATGATACTTGTCTTTCAAATGTAGTGAAGTTAAAGTAAAATGTTTCCAGAAAAAATAGTACTCAAGTAAAGTACAGATACTCAAAAAGTGTACTTAAGTACAGTACTCAAATAAATGTACTTTGTTACTGTCCACCTCTGCCGCTGCCAGACCCGACCCAGACACAGAGCCAGGATCGTCCTGGATATTTACCATCTCTGTCTTCTGAGTTTTCTGTTTCTGTGTCCACAGGTCAGGCTCACGGGACGAGGGCGAAGCAGAACCCAGATGTTGGACGTCCGTCCACTTCATCTAACCACTCTCGCAGAGGTCAGAATAGGCTTTTAATAAAGATGTAATGGCTTAGTTTCTATTTCTATTTTCAATGGCTGATTTGTCAACTAAACCAACTAAATTAACGATAATACTTTATTTTGATGGTCCCTTTTGAACATTCTGTTGACTATACGTAACTTTGCAACTACATGTCGACTAACTCTCATTAGAGTATCAGTAGACTCTCTCCTTAATATCTGCAAACTCTTTATTGTAATGCTCCACCAACAGACACTTGTACTGACAACAAGTAACTTTTCAACTACATGTCAACTTATTTTAACCCTACCATTCTAATACTCTACTAATACAGGGTCCCCGCGGATCCTTAAAAAGTCTTAAAAGGTCTTAAATTCGATTTTTTTTATTTAAGGCCATAAAAAGTCTTATTTTTACTTATGAAAGGTCTTACATTTCAGATGACACTTTGACTTAGACTTATCTAAATGCTTTCGAAATTAAAACTATCTAATTAGCGTAGGCCTACGTATTATTATTTTTATTTCTATCTTTGTCATCTTTGTGGATTTGCTTGTTCACGTGACAATTCGCGTCACTTACGGCAGTATATTAGCCTACGTCTGTCTCCTGCACGCGAGAGGAGAGAAGAAAACGAGTAAATGTCAGTTCGATTGTAAGTTCATTCTTTATGTGCTTAGGAGTGTGCAATATTGTCTATGAACTATGATGATATTTTAATCATTGTTTTAACTATGTACGAGGCACTGCGAGTGCGAGCTGACATCACGTTTGTCTCTCAGGCTTGCTTTCACTGCGTGATGTGTCAGTGCAGTTATAGATGTCCCCAAATTAGTTTTTGTCTTATATTTATATCATATTATGTTGTTATATTAGAATATCAAATGATCAAGAGTGCCGTTTTCCTTTGCACAATTGCAAATGTGCTATTTATTTTATACAACAGTTAAATGAACAATAAAGTTAACATTGTGAGTTACTTTTTGGACACAATATTGTCAATTTTCACTTTATATCGCCGACGAGAATTTCATAATGAAGCCGTAGTCCAACAGACAGATTTGTTTTTTACTGAAATCCGCGTTTTGAACGAATCATTTTAACGATTCAATGAACAATCACTTGTTTTCTGAATGAATCAGCCGTTTGAACCATAGACATCATATAGATAGACGCCCTATCGACCGCTACTGCCTACTGGCGCGGGCGAGCCGTGGGGCCGCCATCTTAGACCGGTCACCCGCTCCACTCAGTGTAATCTGTATGGCAGGTGCAATGAGCTGTCAGCGCATTTAATTAATCATACCTCACTGAATACCGAACTGATTTTCACGCGGGTTTGTTTGCTGCAAAGGTCATTCATGTAGCTATTATACAGGACACATGGTTCGGCGTATTTTAATATTCATAGTAGGCTTAACAGTAATATAATATTCTGATATAAGATATAAAGTGACCAGACGTCCAAAATCAAAATATGTGATGTAGGATATAAGCTATTTTATAAATCACACACTATAAATATGATAAAGAAGCAGAAACAGATAGTTGCAGTAAAGTAAGATATTTTAATAAGTTGAAGAAACGTGTGTGTTTTACATTTACATTGCTTCCTGATATCACGTGCGCAAACACAAATAACCTATATTTATATATATATAAAACAGTTATGTCCGGTCGAACAATGTATGAATTAACTTAAGATTGGATTGCGGTAAAAGTAAGTTTCGTGCCTCTTACAAGTGCTTTCGAACTTCTTTCTGATCTGAATGGTATGTGGAGAACACTTGAGTTGAGGGAGGGAGAAAACACGCAACTGAATGCCTTTTCAAGCGTCTCAATACTTGAAAAACCACAGGAAACTACTTTTAAACACGAAATTACTTGATTTACAGAGGGTCTATTCGCACGTTTATAAACGTTAACGTTACCTGAGGTAATTTTCCTGGACCTTTTTACAGAAGGTAAAAGTCGCCGTAATCTTTACTGACATTGTCCGAAATGATTACTGAGATGGCACATTCGGACGGGACTAAAATAACCGAGAAGCTCTTGTAATTATTACTTTACCCCACCTCTCCATGTCAGGTGAACACCGGCTGGTGCAGTAAACATTGCCTAGCTAACGTTAGCTGGCTACGATATCAGTACAGTAATATCAAAGATCCTTGCTCCTTCTCAATTATCTGGTAATATTCTATTCACAAAATACAACCAATAGTACGGTAATGTTAAAAGTAATCCCCCGGGCCCTATTTGCGATGGTCCGCCGATTAGAACAGGAAAATACTCCACAGTGCTCTAGCATCTTCACTGCTGCCACGCAACGAAACTAGGAACACGACCGGTTTAAGATGGCGGCCGCATTTCTCAGTGCCCAGCGGCCAATAGGGCATCTAGTCTCTATATAATATCTATGGTTTGAACAAATCGGTTGAATAAATGACTCCAACAACTCGCTTATTAAGACAGTGACTTGCCGCCACCTACTGGTGGTTTTAGTTTCATATTTAAAGTATTCTTTAATTAAAACATAAAAAAACTGTACAGTAAATCATTAAATAATTTAAAAATATCATCTAATTATTATCGACAAAACGTTGAAAATATCGAGACATATTTTTGTCAATATTGCGCACCCCTAATGTACGGTATTCATTTTGATTTCTTCAGGTCTTAAAAAGGTCTTAAAAAGCCTTAAATTTGACTTTAAAAATTGTGCAGGTACCCTGTAATACTCTAATGAGAGTTAGTAGACATGTAGGTGCAATTTTACTTGTAGACAACTGAATGTCTGTTGGGAGGAGCATTTTACTATTAAGATTTGAATAGTAAAATGTAAGTTATATCATTATGTCATTGCTTAATTTGATGTCAGAGATGGGTCTAATAGTTGTTTTCATTAGTTTTTTCTTCATTTCAGAAAAAGCTCCAGAACGTCTTAGCCTCAGGATCTGGAAGGCTACGAAGGGACTTTTCAGCTGCTGTTCCGGTAGTGCTGTGACTGTTGTGGAGCGTTTTATTCCAGAACCATCGTCACCTTCTCCAGATCACTCCGGCGTCAAGCCAAATAATGGTAAATCATTATTTCTCCAACATTAACATCTAACCCTAACGGTCAACTAATACTCTACTAATACTCTAATGAGAGTTAGTAGACATGTGCAGTGTTACTTATAGACCAATTATAGGTTTGTAAACATCCGGGATGCGTGCGCATCGTGGTTGCAGAAAGACCCGTTTAACAGCTGATCCTTACACGGATACGGATAAGAATAATACTAATAGCTCGATTTAAAACATTTTATATTTAATTTTCGTAATGTTCTCCGCATATTTTTTTGACCACTTTTGGTCCCGACATGCGCAGTAGAACCTGCGTGACGCCGTGTGACGTAGGGTGATAATTCCCCTATAGACTTATAGAATGTCTTAAAGGGACCAAAATAAAGTGAAACCAATTTTTTCCAACATTCATCTGACATTTTCGGAACATTCCGAGAACATTCAAAAGTAACGTTCCCATAATGAAAAATTATAAAATAGAATGTTCCTTTAACCAAGATAAAACATTTTTGAAACGTTGAAAAAACTGGACGTTTTGAACGTTCAGGGAACATTTAGAAATAATGTTTTCTTAATTGAATGGGAATGTTAGCAAAACGTTCTCAATAAGGCATGAGCTCGATGGCTGTCTGACACACACCAGAAACACACGCACAGAAAGCCGCTTCACAGACAGCATACGATCCAGAAAAGAATTCAATTTCACCACTTATTGCTCTTGAATTGTCAAAAACATGCAAAATTGTCAAAATGGCTGTCGTGCCGAGTATTACAGAGTCAGTTATGTCATAAATAAGACATTGCTATGCATTTAATAAATGTGTTTAATAAAATATATCTATATTTAGATATGGCCCATATGATCTTTACCATTACAAGAACTGAGCCACATGTGCCAGAGTTGGCCAAATGAAGCCTGGAAATGTATGTTTTCTTTTTAATTAAAGATCAGATAAAATAAGAAAAATAACTTTAGCGTTGAATCGGAATCACCTCGTAATCGTGATAATAGTGAAATAAAATTACTATTAATATTGTGAAATAATATGTTGGGACATTTATGCAGGCATTAAGCAGAAGTCAGGTGGATAGCGTGAACAATTCCCATTACTTTAGATTTGTAACTTTACAGATAAGATTTGAATAGTAAAATGTAAGTTATATCATTATGTCATTGCTTAATTTGACGTCAGAGATGGGTTTAATAGTTGTTTTCATTTGTTTTTTCTTCATTTCAGAAAAAGCTCCAGAACGAATGAAGAAACCTGGTCGTTTCCGTAAGCGCTGGAGGGGTTTTTTCAGCAGAAATGTTGTGGAGCCTTTTATTCCTCCAGCAGATCCTGTTTCTGAACCATCATCGTCACCTTCTCCAGATCACTCCGGCGTCAAGCCAAATCATGGTAAATCATTATTTCTCCATCATTATTTTAAACAGTATTATCTTGTTTTCCACTCAAAATAAGGCTTGTTTTTACAGAATATTAAAATGATTTCCCCCATTATAAAATAATTTTCTCGACCAGCGCTGACATTTTTTAAATAAAACAATGGATCTAGCAACAGACACTCTACTAACTATAAGTCTACTAATACTCTACTAATACTCTAATGAGAGTTAGTAGACATGTAGGTGCAATGTTACTGATAGACTTATAGAATGTTTTAAAGGGACCAAAATAAAGTGAAACCAAAGTAACAATTTGATGTGACCACTGACATTGATAATTAATATAATAAAAATAAAAAAATAATAAAAACAGTTTTTGATATCTGAAATGTTCCATCCTCAGGTCGCTCTGGATCCCGGAGAACTGTTTCCACAGATTCCTCTCCGGGCATCACGCCATCCTCAGCTTGGTCCTCACCCTGGTCCTCACCCCCCCCTGAGGCCCATGTCGAGAGAGGAAGTAGAGAGTTGTTGAGTCTGAGCAGCCGAGGCTCGGACAGCGTCGAGGGGAGCTGGAGTGGCGATGGATCGGAGAGCCCAAGCGACAAGGGTTTGTCCAGGTCCAACAGCTTCGAAGGGTTTCTGTGTCCTCCGCTGCCGGGTCAAGTACCTGTCGAGCCAACAGAGACATCAACTGGCCGAACTGCTCGGCGTGCCGTGGACGCTTCTCCTGTGAACGAGAGCTCAACAGGTGAGACTGAAATAAGGCTTGGCAGTGCAAAGTCTACAGATAGAGATTTAGCTATTTCATGCATAACTGAGTCAAGTTTTTAACACGTCCGATCACATTTACTGTTGCTCGACCAGCACTGATATTTTTTAAATAAAACAATGGATCTAGCAAGCTAATAATTGTCTCATATTTTTCTGTTTGTTTTTCAGAGTCCTTTGAGTCTCTCTATAACGTGGAAAAGTTAATTGGATCCGGAGTATTTGGCAGGGTTTTCCTGGGAACACGCAAATTTGATGGCAAAAAGGTAAATCTTACTGAATTGTACAAACATTTTGCTCTTGCATGCATCAAAACACATTTAAAACAATTTACAGATGGTTTAATACTTAATACAAAGCCAGGTGCTTGAAAACTGTTACTGTTATTGAAACTGTTTTTTTGTTTTTTTTTTGTGCAGGTTGCCATCAAGCGGATACGCAAGATTGACAATGATCGTTATCTTTATATTGTAAGTTGGCCAAAACCTGAATGTGTATTGAGTTGTTTAAGTGCAGATTACTTTAGTTAATACACCCGTAGGAAGCATTAGGTATAAATGTGATCAACAAATAAGCCTAGAGGCACCAAATAACTTTGAGCTGAAAAGGCTCTTTTGAACGCATCTAAAAAGATCAAAGAATAGTACATTTCAAAATGATGTTTTCTTCAGATTTTTACCCAGCTAACCTTCTGTCTGCTTCTTCTCTCTAGCCTGGGAATCGCGAACCTCTCGTTACAGAAGTGGCGCTGCTGATGATGATGAGGCGAGAACCCATAAGCCCCTTCGTCATACAACTGTACGAGTGGTTTGAACATCCTAAAGAATTCTCTCTGGTTATGGAGTATCCGGAGGCCTACGAGACCTTGTATGACATAATCACTCGTCAACCTTGGAGTGAATGGTTCTCACGGGTCGTCATGAGACAGGCTGTGCGGGCAGTGCTACACTGCATCCATCATGGTGTTTTCCATAATGACATTCATGCTGAGAATTTCCTGTTTGAGAAAGACACGCTAGATCTCAAGCTGATAGACTTTGGCTGCGGTCAGCTATTTAGTAGTGAAGGCTACGAGAGCAACAGATACAGGGGTGAGCATTTTGGGAGTGTGGAAACCTGAAGCTAGTGACTTACAAATTTTTTGATGATGCTTTAAAAAAAAAAAGCTCAACAATGTGCAAATGTCTTCCTTACAGGATTTCGGGAATACTGCCCACCTGAAGTCATTACAGAACCTCGATTCCACGCCGTCCCAGCAAACGTCTGGTCTCTAGGAGTGTTGCTGTACGAGTTGTCGAACTTTTGTCTTCCTTTTCGTAATAGAACGGAAATCACACAAGCCGAAGTTACATTTCAGAACCCCAACTTATCCAAACGTGAGTGAATAATGATGATAACATTGATAAACACACATAAAGCAAACGAGTTGTACAGAAAGTTAAAGGTTATAGTGTGTCAGAATTTTTATATATACTGTAGCTCAACGTACACCGAGAGCATCGCTGTTTTCAAAAATGCCAGGTCACATGGTCATGACTAACCAGCTCTCTCCTTATTAAAATGTGTACAGACTGCAGGGATTTGATTGGACAGTGTCTTGCTCTGGATCCAGCTGAACGCCCCAGCTTGGAGCAGATGTTACAACATCCATGGTTTGTTCGTACACTACGCTAGATTGGAGAAGCTGAGGAGATTCACTCGATCAGTTTCAGGTGTGTGGAAGTGTAACAAGCAGAGTAGGATTATTATCTTTTGTCTTAAATTCTGGATTATTTGTAGTGAGATTTTCAAATTTGTGTTCATTGTAATGTTCTTGTTATAGTCAAATCACCTTCATTTATATAGCGCTTGATACTATATGATAATGGTAAATCATTATTTCTCCAACATTATTTTAAAAAGTATTATCTTGTTTTCCACAAAAAAATAAGGCTTGTTTTTACAGAATATTAAAATTATTTCCCCCATTATAATATTATTTTCTCGACCAGCGCTGACATTTTTTAAATAAAACAATGGATCTAGATAAAGTGAAACCAAAGTAACAATTTGATGTGACCACTGACATTGATCATTAATATGATAAAAAAATAAATAAAAAAAAAACAGTTTTTGATATCTGAAATGTTCCATCCTCAGGTCGCTCCAAATCCTGGAAAACTGCTTCCACAGATTTTTCTCCGGGCATCACATCCGCCATCGCTGCACTGACGAGAATGTCTCCCAAGCGTTGGGCTGGATGTAATAATCCACATAGCCTCTCTCTATTTACTCCCGAAATCTGAACCGCTGAAGACGAGGTGGATTAAGTTTGTTTTTGAAGAAAATGCTCCCTCAACTCTACCAAAATTCGTTTATGTCTGCTCGAATCATTTTACACCGGACAGCTTTTTGAATGAGGCTCAGTATAAAGCAGGTTTTGCAAAAAAATGGCTCCTGAAGGATGTAGCAGTGCCAACTGTTCGTGATCCAGCTACACATCTAGAAGTATGTATTACGCGTTGGTTTTCCAAATTGCCTTTGAATTTGTCAAGTTCATAATAACATGTTAGACTTATAAAGTTTGTGATAGCATGTGATAGCACCATGAGTCCAGCTATGTTGTTATTTTTTTATCGCGCTGATAGTGGAATCTTGATTTGTTAAGGACAGCACATCAGAACAGAGCAGCCAAACCAGAGATGTTGCTTGCCAGACAGACGCAAAACCGCTGACCAAGTCTGTTGGTACTCAGTCATCAATGAAGACGTTTCATGTTCGCTACAGGAGTTCAGGTATGTTTATGTATTACATGATACTGCTTATACAGAGGACCTATAACTAGTCTTGTTACACAATAAGTGTCACATAACAGTAACACACAACTACTTTGTATATTACAGGTGTCCAGACGACAGATACAGTTTCAGACATTGACAGTTTGTCACCAGCAGCTGGTTTAATATTTAGGACCTCTACACCTATAAAGTGGCCATCAAAGAGACCTCGTGTGGAACTGGAGGAAGAGGATGACGAAGAAACCCTATGGACACATCATCTGTAGTAGCACCTGAAGAGCAAGATTATACATTTGATCCAGCAGAGACGGACACAACTTTAACGGAGACAGCAGAGCAGACATGTCGTAAGTTTCAAAACTGTGCATTTGTTTTAGAACAGGGGTGTCAAACTGAGTTCCTTGTTGGCCACAGCACTGCAGAGTTTACCTCTAATCATTATTAAACACACCTGAGGCAGCTAATCAACTCTCTAAGGCTCATTAAAAAAGTTGATCCTTCTGGAACTGAGTTTAACACCCCTGGTTCAGAATTGTATTATTTTTATTATTATTATATTTTGTTACTTTTGTATTTAATATTTGTTAACCAGTACGAGTTTTTGTTTCTTAGTGCTCAAGCAAAATGGCAAAATGAGACGCTAGATCGCCTGAGTGAAAGGGAAAGGGTCATCGTTGGAGGTGACATGAGGGCTGACTCACCAGGTACATAGTTGTAAATAAGAAGGATGCATGGATGCTCGGGTATTTTCCGGATCATGAAGCATAACATGCATAGGTAGTATCTAACTGAATTCAATGCACTCGTGGTAATAATGCTTTGTGTAATATTACTTTCAAAGGCCACTCTGCAAAGTTTGGAAGCTATACATTGATGGACCTTCAGACCAACACCGTTGTGGACACACCAGAGCTGGTTCAGGTGGGAGAGAAGAAATATCAGTATTTAAAAAAAGTACATTTTTGAGAAGTTTAAAACTTCTGGTTTGTCTAAGATGATTGTTTCGTTCCCTATTCTTGTCTATTTCAGAGTAACGAAGTGGGAGGAAGCTACCACATGGAAAAAGGATTACAGAGGAGCCTTGCCCTGTTGGAAGCTCGTGGTGTTACTCTGGAGTGTATTGTAACTGACCGCCACCCACAAATACAAAAGTACCTTAGAGCATAGTTCGAATTACAGGGGGTACTGGGGGGTACTATACCCCCCAATGAAGACCCAGTAGGGGACAGAAATATCAGTTTTGGGGGGGGGTCAGATAATTTTTCTGATATTGTGAAAAAATATAATTACAGTTACAATACAAGTCAACTCCTATTTTCACTGTAGGAACATTTTAATGTAAAGCGATTTCAGACACCCCTATTGTGGACCGTACCATTTTTAACCTCCGTGGCTAGAAGCAACGGAGATAGAGAACGACTTCACCTTCTCAAGCAAGTGTCAACGTTGAATGACAAAACGCTAGTTTCATAAAGTATCATTCTTTTCAACATTCCTTATTTGTATATTCAAAAATATTTTAAATAATCTAATTTAATAGTTCTAATTTTTCAATGTAAATGATTTAATTTTATTGGTAACAGCCTAGTTGTTACGGCATCCAGTCTCCGTGATTCTCCCTGTACTCAATCTCGAGCGCCCTCTCCAGAATACTAAGAGCATTGCATACTTCTCCTAGTATGGATCATTTATGATTACGCTGCACCTGTTCTGAATGATCACTGATTACTCATACTATATCTTACTCACTCACTCAGCGTCCTGTGCGAAGTATTGTTTCACCCTGTGTTGCATGTCTGAGCGTTTTCCTGAATTATCCTTGCCTTACTTGTTTCCTCAATTGTCTGCAGCCTGACTTCTGACCCAAGCCTGTTCCCCGGACTCTGATTCTCGCTGCCTGCCCTGAACTTCTGCCCGTCTCTTCATTCCGTCGTCTGCCGCCTGCCCCGACCCCTGCCCGTTCCTGGATTCTGGCCATTCGGCTTATTCGTTTTGCCTGGCTTAACTGGTCAATAAACATTGTTGCATATGGATCTGTCTCTGCCTCCTGAATCGCAACACTAGTGTCTAATTATTTTAATTGAATATATTTATCAAATTTAAGAATTTGAAATGAAAGATGGAGCATACATTTAATAAAATTAGGGGAAAATGCCCTTTATAAAGGTACAAAAAATGATTCTGAGTGTTTTCAAACAGTGATGTAATGAAACATTGACAATTTAAGCTTGAAGGGAGTAAAGCCTCTGTTTAGGCTATTAAGGAAATGTAATTTTGCCAAAAGAAGAACTTTTATTTTAAATAAATGTTCATTTTAAATCAGCCTACTTCAGTGTGATGTTACCATATTATCATGCTTAACACTAAGAATTTGAATAATTGTAATGTGCTGATCAGATGCAGATATCTAAATCAAAGAATATAGGCGGTTTGCGGGTGGATTTTTTTATTTTTAATAGTGGATTCGGGCGACTCAAAGTGCACCAGATTAATGAATTTATCTTTAAAATGTACAAAATTTTCTTACGGGGGGGCATGCCCCCGGACCCCCCTAGAGGTACCAATCTCCACCAACAGAAAAAATTGTGGAAAACACATTAGGCTATATGATGATCTACAAAAAAATACACATTTTTATTATCTTATTATTAAAATAAATTATTATGATTTTACCACCTGCGCCACATTTTGAGGCAGGAAAACCCTGAAATAGGCAATAGGCTTCTTGTAAAGGTATTACTATTTACTAGTAATTAGAATGGTATTTCAGTGCACTTAACTTCTAACTTTTGGGAGTTGATCAAAACAGTTCTCTTTTGGATATATAATAACAATGAGATATTCTGTAGCCTATACTGATTATCAGTTTGTCGCATGTTTAGACCTTGTATGTGTGTTGCACAACACATGTTGCACTTGGCGATCACGGTGGGGATTGATATGGTAGTGGACCATGATGGTCATAGAAGAAGTGAAGGAGCAGTACCCCCCAATTATGGTGGGGTAATTCACACTCTGCCTCAGAGAACATAACATCAACCAGTTTTATGATGTGTGGCACATCGAAAAAGGTTTTATTCAATAACATAGATTTTAATTAAGAAATTGTGACAGTTTATAGGCATATCACAAATATTTAGTAGTGGCAAACTGTGAACATCACTGTTTTTATTCTCAGCAGTAAAATGCTTGTCTATATTTTTATTTACAGGGATTGTGAGGAAACTTGAAAACATTTCCAAGATGAAAAATTACGGAACTGGCAGAGAAGCATTAAAAACCACATTTACTGGACTGCATCATCTTCAACCACTGGACCAGAAAGAGTGGCAAAATGGAAATCGATTCTGAACCATGTCAGGAACGTACACAGAGGATCCAAACTTTCCTGCTCGTCTACATCATCTAAAGGGAAGCAGAGATAGAAACAAGTGGCTTGTTGCCAGTATGATACTGTAAACAAATATTATTTTTATGCAACACGACATGTACATTTTTTTTTTAAAAAGGGACTATTAGTCGAAGTGTAAATAACCTAAAATTAAAGTTATAGTTGTAATTAATGCAATTTTTGTATAATTTCTCATAGGAACTCAGGCATTCTACAAGCTGGAGAAAGTGATGACAAACACGCGGATTTTGAGGGACATCACCAAACTAAGTCCACATCACCAGACTTCATCTTTGGAGTCATTTCATAGTGACATTCTACGGTTTGCCCCAAAAAATGTGGTGTTCCCATTTCTTGGAATGTTGTGCAGGTAATTGAACTGCTGTTAAAATAACTTTACATCACTATAGGCTATTTTCCTGAATTGTGTCTGTGCACTTGCAGACTAAACCTGGCTGAACCTTTCATTACAATGAAAATGCTGGTCGTGCACAAGCAACATCATCAACAGGATATACATTTATAAATACATTTTGTTTTATTGCACAGAGTACCTAGATGACCTGCAGGACCTAATATTTGGGCATGTTTTTGTGGACCCTGCTCCATACATGGATGAGGTACTTAAGATACCCATACTATCAGACCTTTGTGCGGAGTATGAGCGGCCAGACAAGGAGGAGGTCATCTCCACCATGGTGTCCAGATTCAATCATCAGCTGGTAGGAAACCAACATATCTGCCCTGATCATCTGGAAACTCACGGCGAACCCTCATCACCACACAGGCTGGAATCACGACACGTACCCGACGGCCAAGGAAACCCCAGCACCAGCTCACAAAGGAGTGATATGCCAGAAACCTGTAACGACTAAAACACAGGCACATGTACAGATAGTACTTTATTTTTCAGCAATGTCTTTGTTTTGTTATAGCACAGCCTATGCTTCATTTTGTGCTTTCTTATAATTCTATGAAGACTCCTGAAGTTATTTCTTACTATTGTATATAAAATGTCAAATATTCACTAGTTTGTTTACAGTATGTATTGGTTTTGTAGAATCGGCAATGTTTATTTAATTACAAGAATAAAGTAAGATCCATCCACTAATTATTTATACAAATTGTGAAATAATTTTCTTGTATTTGCAGAGTGTATTGTGATATTAATAAATATTAAGTTTGTTCTGCCATATGTGTTGTCAATTTCATGGTTGCAATTCAGAATATAGCTAAGTTTTTACTTTTGTGCAGTCAGTATGTGTAGGTTGATTGTAGATGTAAATATATTATTATATTATATAGCCCTGCATTAACATTTTCAAACTTTAATAAAATATAAAAACTTGACATAACATTTAAAAACACTATCGACACTTACTGTACAATTCCACGTAGACGCAAGGTTCCATTAGCCTGGAAATCCAGACCTAAATCTAACTCGCTGAGCAAACTCAACTTGTGCTCTCGTGAGAACTCTGGAATACCAGGGTAAGGTTCCATAGTCGGCTCGATAAATGTATGCATTCTGAAGAGAATACACGTTTAAACAAACAGGATTCAATCCAGGATGCTCAGTCATTATATATATATATATAAAGATATTGGGAAGAATGTTGATAAAGCAAACCGGTTTGGTTACCATTGACTTCTACTACATGAAGGGGAAAAAAACTGATTAATTTCTCAATATTATTATTATTATTATTTTATTTGTATTTTTTTGTGTTTGACAGAATAAAGAAAGTAATTGAGGTCTGGAACAACATGAGTGTTTGAGTGAATGATGATGAAACTATCTCTTCAAGAGGGAAAAACTTTTTGTTTGCCTTGTCAGTTTATTTATTTGTATTTCAACCCTTAAAGAAATAAGCTACACATGTCAACAACAGCAATAGGAATAAAAATGATCAATAAATTATTTTTATTAATAATATTCAAAAAGAATAATTCCACCAAGTAATATTTCATTATGTAACTGTAGACTGTTTGCTGTTGCCAGCAATTAAGCAACTATCAGTATAAACAGGTTTTTTAATAAAGTTATCAACACTAAATTAATAAAACATCTGAGAGATTATGATAAAGTACAATTAAGACTAGTTTATGGACTTACATGAAAAGCATTTGAACTATATCTCATGACTTTAGATTTGATGGAAGTATAATGTTTGGGGTTTCTTGACAGACTTTGCCATCAAGTGGACATGTGCAGGTACTGCAGGTTTCACTGGACTCTCAGAAATGAGTCTTGTATCATAGTTTCTACTTCATCTGTGAGCTTGTTATAGTCAGCCTGACATACTTTATGTGGATGATGTCCACTGTTTCCCATGCACTTCAGCAGAGCGTCATGCATCTGCTCTCGGCCTCCAATGCTGCAGAGTTTATCCAACTGCTCAACAGGATCCGGTGGGATATCTTGACACTGAAGGGCTTTTAAGACAGCCGGAGCAAACTTCCCGTGGTGTGCAGTGGAGCATATCACAAGGTGCAGTGGAGCATATCGCAGGTTTTGTCATGTATACGATCGGCGACTACTTTCCCAACCGCTGTGTGAGTGTCCATTATGAAGCCTGTTGTAGTGTGCACCTCCTGTATGGCCCTCAAACAGTCTTCTTCAGAGCACCAACCAGCTTGAAGTTCCAGATTTATCTTCTGCCGTAAAGTCTCCGACACTTTAAAGATGCGCTCTCTTTCTAGATTCAAAAACAGATCTCTGACAAGACTTCCATCCCCACCGGAAGCGTGATGGATGAACCTCTCAAGGTTGGAAGACTTCAGGATATCAATGGCAGGAGAGTTTGAAACCTGCAGCTTCCGGTTGCGGAGATCATACTTGCCACTAGCGATGAAGTCGGATATGATGCAGTTATGATTGGATGCACAGATCACCTTCCGTATGGGTATTCCCATTTGTTTGGCATACAGGGCTGACATGGCATTGCCAAAGTTTCCGGTAGGGATGCACACGTCAATGGGGTCTCCGAAAGTCAGCGTGCGATTTCTAAGCAGGTCCATGTACGCCGAGCAGTGATAGACCACCTGAGGGAGCAGTCGGGCCCAGTTTATCGAGTTTGCGGTGCTGAGAACCGTGGCATATTCCACAGCTAAATGTCCGATCAAGCTCGAGTCCCCAAACATTCGTTTAATGCTCCTCTGGCAGAAGTCAAAATTGGACAGGACGCTGATGGACTTGGCATTGCCCTCCTGAAATCCTGTCATCTGTAGCTTCTGAATCTCACTCACTCCGTTCTCAGGGAAAACCACAAGCACGCCGATCCTCTCCCGGTCACTGTCTTTAAGATTTCTGAAGCCGTTCAGCACCGCGCTTCCGGTATCTCCAGATGTGGCCACTAGAATCAGGTAGTTGCACATCTGTGGCGGGCAGTGGGCAAACAGCTGAGGCATCAACTGCAGTGCCAGGTCTTTAAACGAGGCAGTTGGGCCGTGAAAGAGTTCTAGAAGATACTGATGATCAGTGAGGTGCTTTAGAGGCACAACCGACTGATCGGCGAAGTTCTGGCCGTAAGCACGACACACCATTGTGCTCAATTCTACAGGGGACACATCCATAGGATGGATACAGTTTTCCAGTATGGCCACAGCTCTCGTGGCATGGCTGGATATTCTCAACCATTCTGAAGGTTCCAGTTTGGGGAAACCTTTTTTTGGTACGTAAAGCATACCTGTCAAGTTTTGGATTTGAAAATAAGGGAAATTTTCCGGCGCCCACCGCGAGCAGTCCCACCACCCCAACCAAGCTCCAGTATCCCTTACATTTTAAGACAGGTGTACAAGAAAGCTAAAATCACCACTTGTCAACCACTTTTAAACTACAATTGGCTTTATGCACAGCTGCACTACTTCCTGAACTTCAGCCAGCTCCTTTGTTTCCTGTCTGCCATTATTGGACAAACTGATTAATCCAGGTGTGTCTGATTATTGTTGTTGTGACTACTGAGGTCAGGCACACCTGGATTAATCAGTTTGTCCAATAATGGCAGACAGGAAACAAAGGAGCTGGCTGAAGTTCAGGAAGTAGTGCCGTTGTGCATGAAGCCAATGATAGGCCTACCTTTGTAGACATTGACATGCTGTGAACATTCATTATATCCTAAATGAAAACACAAAAGGGTATATATGAAGAGCATTTATTGAAAGGCTTATTTGCATATTTTCTGTTCATTTAACATTGCTTGTCTTTACATTTACATTTTATTTTCATTCCACACATTCTTTTCATTTCATATTGTTTTTGTTTTACAGTTTTTCCTTTTCATTTCACATAACTTTTCTTTACTCTTTTAGTGAGTTGTTGTACAAATTTGTAGCAGACTTTGCATTCTTTAAGACTGTTTTGGAAGGAGTGTATTTGTGGGCTGGGCCAGAGTGGTTCATTTTACATGAGAGTAGAGCGCAAACAGTTCTGTTGTCTAACGTCATCCTATTCTCTGTAACAATCTTTCGTACCATGCTAAACACCCTTTCTGAACTTGCATTGCTATGGGGAATGCATAGTAAAGCCTTCATAAGTTTTGGCAGCTCACTGAACCTCATGTCCTTTCCTACCAGGCCCCAGAATCTGTCGATTCTTTCTTCTTGGGGGAGTTGCTTACTATCTGTCACCTGATAGTCTGTGAATTCCTCTCTCATCTTATCCTCTTTCAACCTCAACTGAGGGAACAGGGCCCCTAGCCTTTCCACTGTAAAGTAAAACAAGTGTTTGACTGAACATTGCAGATCTAAACAAGTATCAAGTATACTGTGCCAATTAATTGTTTGGTTATCAATGGGGAACTGTCCCCAGAGGATGTTGTTATGATGCGATGTAAAGCCTTTTGAGACAAATTGTTTGAAAAAATGGGCTTTACAGATAAATTTGCCTTGCCTTGCCTAATATCAATAGGCTTTATGCACAACTGCATTACTTCCTGGACTTAAGCCAGCTCCTTTATTTCCTGTCTTACATTATTGGACAAACTGATTAATCCAGGTGTGTCTGACCATTGCTAGGGTGGTTGCTAGGGTAAGTAGTGGAGCTGGGCATAAAGCCTATTGGAAACTGTTTTTATTATCTACCTGTCCCTGGAGTTATGTTAAGACGAGCTACAGGGTCCAGCACTTTCAGGTCCCTCAAGAGTGGATGGTCGAGGGGAAAGGAGGAGAACATCTTCTTAAGCACTGCCTCATAGAAGCTTCTCACAGTTCTACAACAGCATAAGAGTGAAAAAAATGCATTAGTGGTAATATTTTAGGCACACTACAGCCTCTACTCTCATACTGTTAAAAGATGATATCATAATATAACTACTGGGTAATATACTCACTGAAAGATTTTCTTCTCGGCTGACACAGGGAGCTCAGCGCTTCTCATGAATGCCTTTGTGTCTGCTCCGATAAAAAGATCTTCATCAGCCAACTGATGTCCATCTCCATACTCCACCTCCCTGAGAGGTACAGCCACGATTGCCCTGGCTGGTATGAGGTAGCCCATGATCCTCTTCATCAGCCTGCACATCTCCTCTTCAAGTCTGTGAATTTGTATTCCCTCTGACTGCAGATAATATCAATGGTCACAACAAAATAACAGTGAAATAAGAATGCTACAATAAGCACAAACATTTAGTTATATCCTATTATTCACTCATTCACTCAATATCATTGACACCCACCTGGAAGGCAATGTTAAATTCAGATAAAGGCTTAAGGGCAGCACTCAGGAACAGGAAGTAGGTCTTCACGATTGGATAACGCAGATGGCTTGCCAGATCACGCACTTTAACACTCCTCTCCACCTCTTCATGACTGTTAAAGTAGGCCTACAGTACATAGAGATACAGGGTGGCAATACATGGTTAAAATTGAAATATAGCATGGTAAACTGTGTAGATATCTGCTGAGTGGAGTTACCATCCTACCTGTAGTGCATCCCACTGGTTCAGCACCCTCTGGATGCAGGTTAACAGACTCAGCCATCTGGTGCTGCAGTACCTGAGGAGCTTCAGGTGATCTGAATCAGTGAAGTCTACAAACTCTTTGTAGACTTCACATCTTTTTGCACTGAGAGATAGAAAATTACTCTGTTAGTGGTTGGAATTGTGAGTGTGTGTGTGTGTGAAGAATATGAAATGCAGGCCTACAAGGCTACCTTGTGCATGAGTTAGCCACATGCAATGTTGTTACATTGTAACACATTGTTGTTACATTGTAACCGTGGGACACGGTGAAAGAAATGACTAATATGAACTCTAGTAAGAAGGAATTAAATGTGCAGAATGATTTGGATAAGGCTAATGATCTTAACATCTTTTATAAACGTTTTGATTTGAATTGTGAAACAAATGTGACCTGCTGTAAAGAGCTGTCTATGTCAATACCATGTGACCCAATACAGGATAGAATAATAATAAACCCTAAAGATGTCACTGCAGTTTTAAAAAAGTTGAATACGAATAAGGCTAGTGGACCTGATGGTATTTCATCTTTTATTTTGAAAACATTCTCGGATGAGCTAACTCCGGCTTGGTGCCCCTTATTTCAATTTTCTGTGGATACATGTACTATTCCCATTATCTGGAAGACATCAGTTGTCATTCCGTTGCCCAAAAAATCATGCCCACAGCAAAATGATGACTATAGACCAGTAGCGCTGACTTCTATAGTGATGAAATCATTAGAACGTATAATGGTTGGTAAATTAAGGAGTGAGGTACAGCATCTTTTGGACCCGTATCAATTTGCCTATAATAATGGCAGGGGTACTGATGATGCTTTAATTACAACTGTACACTCCATCTTAAAGCACTTGGAAAATCCATTAGGTTATGTTCGTTTATTATTTATGGATTTTAGTTCTGCATTTAATTGTATTCTTCCGCAGACAATGTTAAGTAAACTACATCAGATGGAAGTGAACCCCTTCATTATTAAATGGTATGGTTCTTTCGTGACAGAAAGGAGGCAGCAGGTGAGAGTTAACTCCACTCTTTCTGATATGATTAACATAAGTACAGGTGCCCCTCAAGGCTGTGTAAGCTCGCCCTTACTTTTTATATTATATACAAATGAATGCAGAAATATTGATAGGAATAATTTTATTATTAAATTTTCAGATGATACGGCCATACTTAGTTTACTCTATAACAATTCAGATATTGGTATTTATAAACAGGAGATAGAGGAGATGGTGAAGTGGTGCAATAAGCATAACTTGCTCCTTAATGTTAATAAAACCAAAGAAATGATTTTTGACCCTAGGTCTATAGGCGATCAGAGCCCTATTTTAATTGAAGGAGTACCGATTGAACAAGTAATAACATATACATTTTTAGGAATTCAATTAGATAAACAGTTACAGTGGTCACATCAAGTGGAGTATGTTTCCTCAAAAATATGTCAGCGACTATATTTTTTAAGAAGACTAAGAGTTCATGGCGTTGACAAGGATATTATGCTACTGTTTTATAAGGCAGCTATTGAGTCTATTGTCCGATATGGTATTGTAGCTTGGTTTGGTAACCTGTCAGTTAAATTAAAATCACAGCTCCAAACATTGATTAAAAGGGCAGGAAAAATAATTGGACAATTGCCACCGACTACTCTTAATGAGCTTTTTGAGGAGGCGGTGAGGAAACAGAGCTTAAAAATTACTAACGATCCGAATCATGTCCTCTACAGTGAGTATGAGATGATGCCCTCAGGCAGAAGGTACAGGTTACCAAACTGCAGACTGAATAGGTTTAAATTTTCATTTGTACCACTCTCTATAAAAATATTGAACAACAACAAATAGGGTGTGTGGGTTAGCTGCTAAGGTGGTTTAATTATGTGTAGGCAAATCATGTTATGTGTTATGTATATTGTGTTGCATCTGTTATCTCGAATGCCCAAGATGAATTTCTCCGTCAGGAGACAATAAAGGCTAAACAATCAACAATCAATCAACACACAACATTAGGTGAGAGAAATAGCAGGCCTATATGTATGCATTTACCTTCTATCAAAGTGGGTGTATATCCCCACCAGGATGTCTTCCACTGGTACCTGGGCTGCTCTGATGCCACAGCCAGTGGCCAGCTGTACCAGGTGACAGATGCAGCCAAGGTCCTGGACGTGGGGCTGGCTGGTCTTCAGTCTGCTGATGACCGAGTTATGGCGGCCTTTCATAACACTCGCATTATCAGAGTTAAAGGCAATCAGGTGGTTATCCCATGGGATGCCTCTTTTTCTATTGGAAACAGGAAAAAAATGCCACAAAACGTCTCAGACAAAATGTAAGGTTGTAATTAAATACAATCTACTAAACATGTCAACAACACAGTGCAGTTCCCCTTACCTTAATGCTTCACTAAGCTTTTCATACAGATTTTCTGCATTTCCTACATTGCATGTAGGCATCTCCAGGAATCTTGTAGAGACCTGCAGAGTGGCCTCATCGTAGAGTCTAGTCAGGATGACGAATTCTTTTTCTGTTTTTCTATTGTTCGATTCGTTGCACATCAGTGAAAAGGGCTGAGATCGGCATGTTTTGGCCAACTCGTCCTCTAGTTCTGCTGCTATGGCACCTGTTGAGTGTCCAGTAATTAGCTAGTAAGTTAGCCTACAACACATGCCATGGGTTAATGCTCAAATGCATGGGCGTCAGTTTGGTTTGAAATGTGCTGGGTACAGAGACGCATTCGGAAGTGCATTTTCAGAAGTGCTGGGTACAATGACGCATTCATTTTTTTCTCTCTTTCGCGCAGGGTCGCTCGCTCAACACAGAAAATATGTGGAATAAGGGCTGCTTCCGACTAAAAGTTTTTTTTCTAGTCGACTAGTAGGCTAGTTGTTCATTTAAGTCATTCATAAGACGTCTAAATGTGTCTAAATACGCTGTGAATGGGAATGTGCATTATACGCTGAGTTTCGGTTCATTTATGAGACAAACTCCAGTTCACTCGCCGGCGCCTCCATGTCCCCACCGAACTCAACGCCTATGCTCAAATGTTAGAATATTCAAACACATTTCAAACCCATTTGATACCGTTTTAGCAAACGTACAGTAGCCCAGCAGTAAGAAAGATAGGTATGTTAGCTAACTTACCTTTGATGATTTGAGTAGCCTTAGTTTTTCCCGTTGAGTATTTTCGTGCAATAGCAGAGTCCGGGAACATGTCAGCTACACACTTGTTGAAGTCGTCGTGGAAGGAGAAAGGAATGTTGTTTTTGGCACACAGCATTGCCATTTTTACCTCTGCACGTATGACCTGGTGGTCTGCATCGGTGGCATTTCTCGTCACGAATGCTGACATCGCCTGGGCATGTTTTTGTCCCTCTAGCCCGCGCTTGTGCTTGGCGGATTTCTCGTGCTGAGAAACATCATTCCTTCCCCCGTGTGAGATGCTAAAATCACAGTTACAAAACTTGCAAAACGCGTGACTGTCCCCCACCCTGCTCCTCTTCAGAAAATTAAATTCGCCGTCCCATTGATCACAGTATTTACATGCGATTTTAGATTTTTTGGCAGGAGTGCCTTCCGAGAAGGTCGTAGCGTCCATCATTCGTCTCAGTTGTATTTTTTTTTCTGTTTTTTCCCGCGTTGTCACTCATCATCTGACCTCACACACTAACCTCGCGACAACTGCCACCTACAGTAGGCTACTGCAGGTGGCAGTTATCGCGAGACTAGTGACAGAGCTCAGATTGGTAATGTTTTTTAGGTTTTTTTTACTCCGCCCGGGCCCGGGGTATTATTATTTTTTAATAATTATTAAATTCTTTTTTAAAAAACGTAAACAAATTTTTTTTAATAACGCAGGTTAAAATACGGGATATTTACGGGTAAATACTAATACGGGAGGACGGCGGGAAAGAAGGGTAAAATACGGGACTTTCCCGGCCAAAACGGGATACTTGACAGGTATGACATAAAGCCCTCCATCTGGTGCAAGACCCTCTATGACGACATCACTGAAGAACTTGGGGTCACTTGACATTTGGCTCCTCGTTGAAACAAACACCTCTGATTCTGAATCCTCATATCTGAGCAGAGTCCTTAGGACTTTATCAGCCACGTCCTCCACGGAGTCTCCCGTCCCACAAAGGACTCTCGCATCTAGCCATTTCTCATAAAACTGCTTCCTGTAATGTAATATCTCTCTCATAGAAACACCAGCATCCTGACCCACAATCCTGTTCACCTTCATTCGAGAGAGTCTCTGCATGATATCTTCTGTGTCCACATCCAGGTACACGGCCAGTCCAGAGCGCTTCAGGTGCCGCATGGCGTCCGAATGCAGGGGATTGGAGCCGGTCAGAGAGATGACACTTCCTGTGGCTGCAAACCTGCACACTGCTTTACCTTCTTCTTCAATAAAACCATCACCACCAATTTCAGAGAGCTTGTCTGCCACACTCATTCCCCACGTCCTTTCGAGAACATCGTCATCTATATCAATAACAGGCATACCTAGTCTGTGTCCCAGAATCCGCCCTACACAGGTCTTCCCTGCTCCAGGAGGACCCATCAGGAGAATGTTTCTTTCATGCGGTTTAGAGTTTTGATTTGATAGCCGTGCTGTAGTGAAGTATGAAGGAGCAAATAGCAGGTGGGTCCTCAGCTTGCTCACTTTAGCCAACAGCTGGCCGAAACTTGCAGGGATCATCTTGGAAAAAAGATCAAATAATCTAGGAAGCAGAAATATGTTTCAGAATTAAAATCATGTCAGTAGATTACAGATAATTTGCTAAAATACAAAATGTAATGTTTAGGCCTGGTTTCACAGACAGGGCTTAGAGTAAGCCAGGATTAGGCCTTAGTTAAATTAGAGCATTTGAGTAGCTTTAATAAACGTGTCTTAGAAAAAACATGACTGGTGTGCATCTTGAAACAAAACAATGGCACTGACATATTTTAAGATATGTCAGTGCAAGATGCTTTTAGTTAAAACAGCTCAAACATACATTTTAGTCTGGGACTATCTTAAGACTTGTCTGTGAAACTGAGGGATATTGTATAGGCCTTTATCGCAACACAATAGAACGCTGGAAGTAGTGGCGAAGCAGTGTACGGCGTCTTCCGGTTATTGCACTGGACTACTTCGCTCTCGCATCTGCCAAAAGTTTCTTTTTTTGTTTTGTTTTCTTGATTCCATTTTAATGGTTTGATTAAATTGCTTTTCATCTAAAGGTGTAACTACTTAACCACCGGAAGTGCGAGTACACTGCTTGGTGATTTCGAACGTTCCAAAACCAGGAAATGAGATAAAGGCCTATTGGTTTAATCTATGTAAAGATTTGTTTTAATAAAGACACAGCCCGTCCCAATGGAACCCTAGGCCTTCGACGTCTTTCTCCAGTTCCACGCTTTCATGACATAACGCTGCTTTGTCTGTCGGGTGTAAGTCTGCTTCCTTCTGAAACCTAAAATGACAAATGGGACACCCTGCAGTCTTGTGGAACACCACAGATGCACATGAAGTGTGCCGTTTAGAACAGGGCCTTAAAAGTCACAATGAAACGGAAGTATAGACAGATCTTTTCTTCTGCATTGTGATATCTTAATGTAACAAATTATTGAAAGGAATAATAGTAGGACTTTCTTCACGCCCAGACTAAACTTACCAATTCACAAAATTAACGGAATGCATACCTGATATAAAAAATTGGATGACTAGTAATTTCCTACTACTTAATTCTGAAAAAACAGAGATTCTAATTATTGGACAAAAAACTCCCTCACGTAATAACCTAGAATACTGTCTAACACTTGATGGCTGCTCTGTTAAGTCTTCATCGTTGGTTAGGAACCTGGGTGTGCTCTTTGATACCAATCTTTCATTTGAAAGTCACGTGTCTAGTATCTGTAAAACCGCATTTTTCCATCTTAAAAATATATCTAAATTACGTCATATGCTCTCAATGACAAATGCGGAACAATTAGTTCATGCGTTCATGACATCAAGGCTAGATTATTGTAATGCTCTACTGGGTGGTTGCCCTGCACGCTTAATAAACAAATTACAGCTAGTTCAAAACGCAGCAGCTCGAGTTCTTACCAGAACCAGGAAGTATGACCATATTAGCCCTGTTCTGTCAACACTGCATTGGCTCCCTATTAAACATCGTATACATTTTAAAATACTGCTGATTACTTACAAAGCACTAAATGGTTTAGCTCCGCAGTACTTGAGCGAGCTCTTAACGCATTATAGTCCTTCACGTCTATTGCGATCTCAAAATTCCGGCCAGTTAATACAGGGTGTCTACAGATAACAAGTTAAATTTAAGACTTTTTAAGACCTTTTTAATGCCACTTTGAATTAAATTTAAGACCAAACCTGTGAAGGAAATACACATTATATTGCATACGTACATGTAATATTTAACCTAAGTAATTGAAATAATTTAATATTAACTACTTGTTTATTGAACTAAAATCAATGTAACATTTGCAATCGTGAGAATATTCAGCAAAATAGCTCCCGTCATGTTATGTTACTTAACTATATCACATGTTAGAAATAAATAAAAAAATCAACATTTAGAATTTTTACCTCAGTATGTTTCTTCTGTGAGTTTTTTTATGTGTGCCGTTATGCTCATTTGTTTTGATTTCTTACTATAAAATCTATCACAGAGACAAGCAGAGCGAGCCTCAACAGCGTTACCAGAAAAAGCCTACATTATCATTATCAATAGCTGTTTAAGTAATAAAATCTGAATCACTCGCGATTCGATGCTTCACTGGTTATTTGACGGACATTAGGTCCGTCAGACTGGAGAAATTTTAGCGGTAATGCAGGGTTTATACAGAGATTCTTAAATTGAATTTACTACCTTTTTACCACCTATTTTACTACCAACACGGCTTCAAACTTCAACTGTAGCAGTGTTAAGTGTTAAGTAAAGTGACAAGTAAAGACATGAAATATCTTTCCAAAATGAATTAATAACATATTTAATCACAATTTAATGAGGCAATTATAACTTAATTTCAACACTGGGAGGGAGAGATAGAGAACCAGAGAGACTTAAACCTCTGTCTTTGGGTCCGACTCAAAATAAAAATAAATTAATGGAAGTTTAGTAAGGAAATAGGCCTGCACACGTAAGTTACCCTAATTGAAAACCATATAGACCAGGGGTGTCCAAACTTTTTTTAGTGAGGGCCAAATACAGAAAAATAAACAAAGAGCCGGGCCACACACTAGAGGTGACATATTGACACAATACACAATACTTTATTTTTACAACCTGGCTATAAAACGCTATAAATCCATCCATATTTTTTTCCAAAACGCTATAAATCCATCCATATTTTTTTCCAAAACGCTATAAATCCATCCATATTTTTTTCCAAAACGCTATTAATCCATCCAGATTTTTTTTTCAAAACGCTATAAATCCATCCAGATTTTTTTCCAAAACGCTATTAATCCATATTTCCCCCCCCAAAATTGTCTTTTTTAAAAGTATTTTGTCTTTTATTTCGTGTTTGCATTTGAGGAAAAAAACATGTTATGTAGCCTAACCGTTCGTTCTCCATTAAGGATGCTTTTAAAACTTTCACAGAGACATCAAACAGAAAACACAAAGCCTCTCTTTGAAACGAATTTCGTTTTGTATTAATTTTATCTTCATTTTAATCCATGTTTCATTATTTTGTATAATCACAACACGTTCAAACATGAACCGAAACTCAGCGTATAGGTAGCCTAGGCTACTCGCCTCACAGACCTAAACAAATGAGAAATATCCTATATCTATTATCTACAGAAAGCTTGAAGTTTATACTTTTAAACAGAACCATTCAAAACTACATAAAAGTAGGCTATAGGCTAATCCGTAAGAAATGCATTTTTCTCCAGCGCGTTCACTACTGCGAAGATCGCGAGTCAGTGTCAACTTTATGGAAGTAGAATAATGTCAAATGTTTTTGAAATAAAAAGCGTGTTGAATTGCACTACTTGAAAAAAAATAGGCATTGCATTAACCATGCTTGCATTTTAATGCATTGTATTTTTAGTGCTTACATTTTTATGGGCTGAAATTCAACATGGTTGAATATTTAAGCTGTGAATATTTCAATTAAAAACATTTCAAACACCTTTTCATTATTAAAAATTCAATAATCCATATTCACCTTTCATATTTCACTTCCAAAATATCCAAACTGTTTAAAAATACAACCAATAATATTCAACAGGCAATTTTCGGTCCATTTTATTTCGCTTAGCAAATTCGCTTCCACAAATTCAGTGGTTCAAATTCGACAGTAAATTCAACATTGACATCCAGGAACTACAGGAAAAGCAGTAGATTGCCGAGCATACTCTCCATCTGCTGTTAGTCGACCTCACCAGCAGATGGTGCAAAAGCGCGTGTTGAAGACCAGCAACAGTTAGAACAAGTCATTCATTCATAAAACTCATTTACAGCAATGTAAGTGTATTTGTGATTATTATGACGCCTGTTTTATGTTAAATTCAGTGTCTTCACGGTTACTTTTCCTGTGTAGCCTACATGCATCTTTCTCTACCGTGAACGAGATTATAATGTTATTCCCCGATGCGGATATACAGATCCAATGTTAAATTTTTGAGGTTGACATATATTTCTCTTGGTTGTTTAGTTGCCTTAACTTTATATTGTGGCGATGTGCTGCATGCAGGCTATTAGGGTTTCCCTCAATACTTAAGGATTCCCCTGCTGGACATATACAACGCTTAACGTAGCTTAATGGACTACAGTGATGTAAAAGACCAAACTCGCAGGCAAGCAGATGGACTCAGAATAACGCGCAAAGCTTAAAGCTGAGTGTTTCCCAGTGATAGACTGGCATAAAGATGGCTTGATGTTGGACATTCGCACATTTAGGGACCGTCTCTAAAGTGTATACGACTTTGGTATACACGTTTCTAACTCCGATAGCATTTGAATAGAACGACTTACAGTCATAAAACCAACTGTAAAGTGTTCATTTAGTGTCAGGCATACTGCGCACCCTTTGGATTTTTAATATTTATTCAAATAAATTTAAGTTTGCTATTGAAGTTAGAAACGTGTATGCCAATGTTGAATGCAACTTTAGAGACGGTCCCTAAATGTGCTAATGTCCAATATCAAGCCAATTTTTACATTTAGTCATTTAGCAGACGCTTTTATCCAAAGCGATTTACAGTTAAACTAACAATAGGAGGACAATATGCAAGTGCTGTGACAGTTTAAGCTAATGCAATACACGTATGCATACTATATATATATATGTGTTGATTTTATGCCAGTATATCACGAAACGCTCAGCATGAAACTTTGCGCGTTAAGTTCATATTCTGAGTCCATCTTCTTGCCTGTAGCCTATATAATAGCCTACAGCCTACTTCCCTAATAAGGTGCAAGATTGGTCTTTCATATCACTATCAACGGAAGGGAAATCCTTGAGTATGAGGTATTGAGGGAAACCGATTATAATCCTGTTCATGGTAGAGAAAGCTGATGACATGTAGAATACACAGGGAAAGTAACAATGAAGTTATTGAATGAAACATAAACACAGCTTTTGTGTGTTTATCATCTTTTCCGCATATACTGACACAGATAATCATTTTCATTTTATGAATGAATGTCTTCGTCAGCAACAAGCGCTTTTGCACCATCTGATGGTGAGGTCGACTAACAGCAGATGGAGAGTATGCTCGGCAATCTACTGCTTTTCCTGCAGTTCCTGGACGTCAATCTTGAATTTACTGTCGAATTTGAACCACTGAATTTGTGGAAGCGAATTTGCAAAGCGAAATAAAATGGACCGAAAATTGCCTGTTGAATATTATTGGTTGTATTTTTAAACAGTTTGAATATTTTGGAAGTGAAATATGAAAGGTGAATATGGATTATTGAATTTTTAATAATGAAAAGGTGTTTGAAATGTTTTTAATTGAAATATTCACAGCTTAAATATTCAACCATGTTGAATTTTAGCCCATAAAAATGTAAGCACTAAAAATACAATGCATTAAAATGCAAGCATGGTTAATGCAATGCCTATTTTTTTTCAAGTAGTGCAATTCAACAGGCTTTTTATTTCAAAAACATTTGACATTATTCTACTTCCATACAACTTCATCTTTGCAGCTGACACAGAAACACTGGTTTATTAATAAACAATTAAAATGTCATAATATTTTTTTTACAGCGTTTAGGTGCCGTTTATATGAACGTGTCACCACTGAGAGAGAGAGAGAGAGAGAGAGAGAGAGAGAGAGAGAGAGAGAGACACACACACACGCAAGGTCTCTCCCTCTCTGCCGGGCGCTCGCTACACGGTTTGCATGCGCGCTTTTGCTCGCTCGCTCTAGATTCGCAGGAGATTTTAACTAATTTCCAGGCATCATAACATTACAAAAGGCAATTGTATTATTTTTTTATTACTATTTTGGTATAATGAACATTCACCCGCCAGTGTGACGGATAGCCTTTTGAGATTTACTCGCCAAACGGAAAATCTAACCGCACTTGGCGGGTGTTAATTTCGGGCCAATAAAAACTGGACCGCGGGCCGAAGTTTGGACACCCATGATATAGACCCAGTTAGATGGGGCTTCGAAAATTTACTACCTCGTCAGATGACGTTTACTACTTTTTACTACTTTTTACTGGCCTTAATTTGGCATAATTTAATTTACTACCTTTTACTACCTTTTACAACCCCGCGGAAACCCTGTAATGTGACCAGAAATATTTAAGACCTATCGAATCTGAATTTAAGACATTTTAATACTTTTTAAGGCCTTTTATTAGGAACATTTTATTTAAGACTTTTTAAGGACCCGCGGCCACCCTGAATAACCAAAATACAATAAAATATATCTAATAAAATATATATTTTAAAGTTAAATAACCAAAATACTATGTTTGATAGTTATACTTATAATTTTGTTTCTATTACATGCAGTTCTAACTTGAGCTCTTAGCTCTCCAGTTAGAATATTGGCTTCTTACTGACCCTTTAAAGGGATACTCCACCGAAAAATGAAAATTCTGTCATCATATACTCACCCTCATGTTGTTTCAAACCTGTATGAATTTCTTTCTTCTGCTGAACAGAAAGCAAGATATCTAGAAGAATGTGAGTAACCAGACAGTTTTAGATACCATTGACTTCCATAGTATATATTTTTTTCCTACTATGGAAGTCAATGGTATCTAAAACTGTCTGGTTACTCACATTCTTCTAGATATCTTCCTTTCTGTTCAGCAGAAGAAAGAAATTCATACAGGTTTGAAACAACATGAGGGTGAGTATATGATGACAGAATTTTCATTTTTCGGTGGAGTATCCCTTTAAGAAACACAGAACTCACTCTTGCACTCACACTTACACTTACAATCTCACACACACACACACACACACACACACACACACACACACACACACAGATATGTGGTTTATGAGGACTCTCCATGGGCGTAATGGTTTTTCTAATGTACAAACTGTATAATCTATCCCCCTACACTAACCCTACCCCTAAACCTACCAATCACAGATTTAGTATGTTTTTTAAGCCGTTTGGTTTAGAAGGACACATATGTCCTCATAAACCATGTTTACGTTGTAATACCCATGTCATTATACACATTTGTGTCCTCATAAACCATATACAAGAACACACACACACACACACACACACACACACACACACACACACACTAACAATATGCTCTGACAGGAGGAGGACAGAGTAAAGGTACACGGGACCTACAATTTCCACACTTTTATTAGCCCCGGGTCTAGCCGGACAGCCTGTGTGTGGGTGTGGGTGTGGGTGTGTGGTGTGGTCATTGAAAATGTGTTCAGATATATATTCTTCACAGAAAATGAGCCAAGGCCAATCAGTCTGAGTTTGAAAAAATAATAAATCGTATAATTTTTCTCTTGATAAAAAATGAAACCGGGTCCTACAGACCCGAACACCATACAAGGGTTAAAACGACACTAACGAGACGCTTAACAACACAGCGTACAAAACAAACATTTTATATAGATATCATATTCTAATAAATGAATACTTACAATCACAGAAATAATGTCCTTGGCGATTATCAATTTGCTGCCGCCGCAGCTGCTGCTCGTGTCCGAAAGCTGAATCATACGTGTAACAGCTGTTCTAAATAAGCTACATCTGATTGGTTAATAATAATCCTATTTCAGTATCTTGCCGCACTATTGGCTCGACTGATATAGTAGGCAACCGCGTTTGCCTGCATATTTACTGGTCGTGCAATATCATTTCGGGGGAACATGTGCAATAAATGGGAGTGGCAACACTTTTCATATCGTTGAGAATAAAACAACCGTCCCAACTTTACAAATCCAGGTTCTCCCTCCATGGGGATCATCCATTTCGAAAAGTAAAGCAGATACGGAACCTCGGCCCACACGAGATGCAATGCGATTGGTTGCTGGACCAGCCAATGGAATTAATATGTGCAATATTAATATTTAAAATTGCCTAGTCATTAGATTTGTGAATTCTTTTTCTGAAAAACAAAATTATATCATTAATCTTTTAATTATTTTGGCGAAGTTTTATATCCATAAGACGAAAATAACTCAAAAGAAACCCTCCTATATTACCTTTTATAACACTGATCTCACAATATACTTAGAATATCTTTTAAACATAAGATCACAAAACAAAAAGCTTATAAAAACAATACAATTTTTAAAGCTTTTCAAATACATATAACTGCCCTGATATTATAAACTTTAATTTCTGTATTTATTATTTATTTTATTATTATTATGTACATTTATACTTTAGTTGTTGTTGTTATTCTTTGGTTTATACATTTTGAATTGTATTTAAAGTGCCTTGTATTCATTTAGTTTTTTGTTGCATTGTAGGCTACTTGAAATGTTTGTAATTTAACTAAATAAATAAAAAGCACAATATGTTATGTATACCATACTTAATAAAATATATTTCTAAAATCAATACTTTCAATATTATAATATTATATATTATATGACGTTACTGTCACAAAAATAGCTTTAATGGTTCTGTTTTTTTGTTTTTTTTTAAGCAAGTCTGGAGGCTAATGAAATGAAACAGTAACGTTATTTCTGAGGATATTTGTATTGTATTGTCTTGTCTTGTATTTTGTACTGATTTTCTTGCAGGTTGGCGATGGTTCGTAATCGCATGATGGGTGGAAGAGGAAGTGAGTGCTTTAATTTTTACTTAATTTTTTATGGTGTGTTGTACAATGACTGACTGATCCCATTTATTTGATTCATTGCATGTGAAATAAACTTGAATTGAATTTGAGTAACTTAACTGAAGTAAAAATCTGTAATTGACCACAGACATTGATTATTGATTATTATGATTAAACTAACGTTATGTGATATGTGAAATATTCCATCCTTAGAGCACTCCAGATCCAGGAGAGCTGCTTTCGGTCAGACGGCTGGTCGGGAGGTTTGGAGGCCCGATTCTGATGACTGTGATCAGGATCCGCTGCCCAGAGATGGACAAAGTAAGTTACAGATACTTCTGGTCAAATATTACTCAGTTACAAGTAAAAGTTGAAAAGACTGATATTTACTTGAGTAAAAGTACAGAAGTACTTGTTTTTAAAAGTACTTAAGTATCAAAAGTAAAAAGTAAATGTCAATGCATTGTTTTATTATTGTTTGTAATACTTACAGTGGCTAAGTGACCAAACCACAAAAAAGAAAATAAACTCTCACTCTCATGTACTATAGATGGCAGTATAGACTCACTAATTAATTGGCCACCAACTGTAGCGGAGGCGTGCTACAACTTTATAATATGCTGATTGAGGCGGCCAAATATGGACGGGATTCCGGTCAGAGAATCAAGGGTCGGAGAACATATTCTTCACAAAGATGGATTTATTGAACAGTCTTTGCGTTGTCATCTAGATCAGTTATTCTTTGGCAATGATGTCTGTATTAATGGTCTAAAAGAACAATAAAGAAATATAATTACAATCATATTCTGAGAATCATATACACACTGGCATGATAGTCAAACGAATGCAATAAACAATGATTAAACACTCAAGTCTGCATCCTTAAAAGTAATAACAGCCTTATCAATGCAAATAATCATGATAAATTGTGCAATGATACATTATTAATGTAAACAACATTGGTGACGCAGTTTAGAATACTGCCGATGCTAATACTGATTAGGGCGTTTCTCTCGCGGCAAATTACGGCCGCTACGGCGCTCAAAACCCGCCGATGGCAAACGCAGAACGATCGCGGGACATCAACAACATACATTCAATAAACATACATATGCAGATGTACTTACATCAAGGCATAAACGCATTATACAGAGCATAGAGAACCGTGTATAGATGAACGTTCACCAAATCGTCTTCCTGCGTGTCACACTATAATCAGTCCGTGTGGCCAACAACTTTGATTTCTATGACAGGCTTTTGTACACAGCCGCCCCCAATTATCTGACAGGATAATTGTAAACACCAAGAAAGTCTGTCTACAGTGTCTAAGGCTCTTCCTCGAAGTGAGGAAGTGGAATCAACCTAATAACTGGGCGAGTGTAGGATTTCTCATTAACTCTGACACGAGCAGTGCGAACTTTCCCGTCAGGTCCAGCCAACGTCTCAGTCACTGTGCCCACAGGCCAGAGGGCACGAGGAAGTTGGGGATCAACAATAAGAACCACTTGGCCCACAGTTAGCTCTTTGCCATCCTTCCTCCACTTGTGCCGATCCTGTAAACTTGGGAGGTAATCGCGGATGAAGGCAGTCCAGAAATGATCCGCCAACACCTGGCTGTGTCTCCATCTGCGTCTTCCGAGCAGGTTGGTAGAGTCGAAAAAGACTTGAGGTAGGGAGGCATCACGACGGCCCATAAGGAGTAGGTTTGGAGTCACTGGGTCAACGTCTGCAACATCGGAAGATACGTAGCCGAGAGGCTTGGCATTCAGAATACCCTCAACCTCCATTAACAGTGTCTGCAGCACTGGCTCTGGCACCGTTTGCTCTCGCAGAATGACCCGTAGTGCAGTCTTTACAGATTTGACTTCACGCTCCCAAGTTCCTCCGAAATGAGGAGCATTAGGTGGAATGTAGCCGGAATCTGATCTTCTGGGGAGCAAGCAGCTCTTGAAGCTTGGGTGCCATGATATCAAAAGTGTCACGTAGTTCTCGGTCTCCTCCCACAAAGTTGGTACCGTTGTCGCAGAGCAATTCCATGGGCTTACCTCGTCTTGCTATAAAGCGACGCAGAGAGAGCAGGAATGCATCAGTGTCAAGGTGCTCCAACAGATCAAGGTGCACACATCGGGTTGTCATGCACTTATAAAGGATGCCCCATCTTTTTTCATGGCGACGACCAACTTTGACTGAAAGGGGGCCGAAACAATCTACCCCAGTAGAATAGAATGGCGGTTGGTGCAGTTGCAGCCTGCAGGATGGAAGATCGGCCATTTGGGGGACTTCAGGCTTGGCTCGCCAGAACTGACAATCTTGGCATTTGCGTTGATGCTTACGGACGGCTTCCCTGCCCCGGAGTATCCAATACTGGCGGCGCAATTCCGCTAGCACCCTTTCAGAACCAGGATGCAGGAGTCTGCAGTCAGTCTCTTTAATTAACAGCTTCGTTGTGGAATGACCAGGATCCAACAGTATCGGGTGAATGGCATCAAGGTCGAGGTCACTCGCTCTACGCAACCGTCCCCCTACTCTGATGAGACCTGTGTCCTTATCATACTCTGGTGCAAGGGATGCCAAACGGCTGGTAGCGGAAATCGGCTGTCCAGTCTTCAACGCTTGGACTTCTAATGGGAATGAGTCCTGTTGAACTTGGGCCAGGATAAGTTTCTCTGCTTCAACATAGTCAACAGCTTGCAGTGAAGAGTCACTGTCTGCAGCAGCCGCCCCGTGTAGGGACCTGACAGTGGCCTCAACAAGCTCTTGCCATGTGTGGAATTGATTGGGGTCCACAAGTAAATTATTGGAGACTTTGACAGTGCCGATGAATGCAGTTTTCCTCAACTCACTGATCTCCGATTCCACCTTAGTGACGGGTGTAGATGACCACTGGTCAGAAGGTTGAAGGAGGAAGTCTGGTCCTGAACTCCACTGGTGGGGTCTTGCTATCTGGGTCAGTGTCAGGCCTCTTGTAATGTGGTCAGCAGGGTTGTGAGCTGAATCAATGTACCGCCATTCAGCCGTCTCTGTGAGGGTCTGGATTTCTGCTATGCGGGTCCCTACGAATACCTTGTAGCGACAGGACTCAGAGGTGAGCCAGTTCAGCACGGTCGTTGAGTCAGACCAGAGGTTGACTGTATGGAGATTAAGAGACAACTCAGTCTGAATCACTTTGGCTAGCTGTGCGCCAGTCAGGGCTGCACTCAGTTCCAAACGAGGCATGGAGAGGCATTTTCTGGGAGACACTCTGGATCTGGCCAGAACAAAGGCGACATGGATGTGGCCTTGATCATCTGTAGTACGCAAATAGGCCACTGAGCCGTATGCTCTTTCTGACGCGTCGCAAAATACGTGGAGTTCTCGGATGGCACTAGGGTAATCAGCACAGGCTGGGGCATAAGGTCGAGGAAATTGCAGCTGAATCAGATTAGGAATCTCTCGTATCCATGTTAGCCACTTCTCTCTTAACTGTAAAGGTGTTATTAGATCGTCCCAGCCCAAATTCTGCTTCCAGAGGTCTTGAATGAGAACCTTGGCCCGGGTGGTAAACGGGATGATATACCCCAGCGGGTCATACTGGCTGGCCAAGGTCTTGTACACGTTTCTCATGGTGGGTTCTAGGGACTCGGTCGATCGCAAATTATAGCCTAGAGTGTCACTGAGACAGTCCCACCTTAGGCCCAGAGTGGGTTCTTGTAGGTCTGTACTGGCTTTGGTCAACCACAGTTCACTGTTAGCAGACCGGGCTTCTGCGGGAAGATGTTCGATGACAGAGGGTACATTGCAGGCCCACTGTCTTAGGTCGAAGCCTCCCTCAGACAGTAGTTGACGAAGTCCATCAACTACCTCCTTAGCTTCATCAGAGTTCGAAGTGCTATGCAGGCAGTTATCAACATAGAAGGAATTCTCAACTATGTTAAACAGACTGACCTGGTCTTTCTGGTGGGTTTGCGCACTGCGCTGGAGGGCATAGATGGCGCAACACGGGCTGCATGTAGTTCCAAACGGAAGCACCTGCCATTCATATATATCAGGCTCCTGGTCTCTGCACATGTTCCTCCAGAGAAACCGCAACACTGGCTTGTCCCTGGGCAACAAGCGTACCTGATGGAACATAGCTTTTATGTCCCCACTCACAGCCACTGTGTGTTGTCGGAACCTCAGGAGCACACCTAACAAGGAGGGTCCCAGCATCGGACCAGGAAGCAGCTGACTGTTCAAGGACTGACCCTGATGTTGGAATGAACAGTTAAAGACGATCCTGTTCTTGCCATTGTGTTGTACTATATGGTGCGGAATGAACCAGGATTCCGAGGTATTGTGTGCTTCTTCTGTGGTTATCTTGGCTACATATCCAGCAGATTCCAACTTACGGATTTCAGTGCAGTAGGCTTTTGCTAGTTCAGGATCTCTTGCCAATCTGCGCTCGGTACTTCGAAGACTAGGAAGGACAACATCCTTATCGGTATGGAACATGGTCATAGGCATGCGTCGGAGCAATGGTGTGGCATAACGTTGAACGCCGTCTACGTTCACGGTGGTGGTGGCTTTCTGGAGCATAGCGAGAGCGTCTTTGTCTTGCTTGGACCTGATGACCATCTTCTCATTGTATGGGAAGGTGTCGACCTGCCAGAGACGTTCGACGTGCCGAATCAGATCATCATGAAGCGGAGTGGTGGTGATATGAAGGCACTGCTGATAACACCGTGAGGGCTGCTTGGGGCTCATGGGACCCTGAAGAGACCATCCCAGCTGTGTTCTGATGGCTATTGGACCTCCGTCTGGTCCTCTGCATACAGGCTGTATCGGCATTAAGAGGTGTGGCATGTCAGAACCAATGAGGAGTAGTGGTTTGACTCTGTCAACAAGGGGAAGAGGAAGATCTCTCAGATGACGATAAGCTCGTTGGAGCGCAGCCACTGGGTAGTTATGTTCTGCAAGACTCAAACCGGTTGCAGTAAAGGCATTGGGGATAGTGAACCTCTGCATGGGTTTGGTGACTGCTGAGACCTCGAAAGAAACGGACGAACCTTCGAGTTCTGTGTGAGATTGCTGAACAGTCTGTAAATGAAGTAACTCTGGGGTACAGGTAAGCTTGAGCTGTTCCACAACGGGGGAAAGCACGAGTGTTCTCTCTGACCCATCATCAAGAACGGCATGTGCCTCCATTGTGTGGTGTCCATTGTGAAGGAGGACCTTGACGACCTTCAGCATGATTCTGGGTGTACGGTTCGGCCTGTCCAAGTAAACCCGGGTCGATGGGAGGCTGACGGTGAGGACAGCACTGGTGGTATCTTTAATGGAATCGTGAAGAACTGTAAGATGTAGCTCTTTACAGATTCTACATGGACGTTTGAGGTTGCAAGACTCTACAGCATGGGACCGTCCACATCTCCAGCATCGTTTACTATCTTTAATCCAAGATACAATCTGGGAGGTAGTCAACTTCTTGAATGCCTCACAAGAGTTGAGGTAGTGATCCCTGTTGTCACAATGGGGACAGTATGGCTTGGGCTTGGAGCTGGACTTGGGGGCTGTCGACTCAGGAGTCTTAGCTACACTCTCACGTGTCAGGAGAACTGGCCTTGGCTGCCCTCTTGGATGAGGTGCTCCTCTAACTCTACCAGGGGGCTTCAGAGTTTCACTCTGGAACATAGCCGCAGCTCTGCTAGAGATACGTTTCGCTTGGGACTTGATCTGGAGCCAATCTGCGAAATCAGGTAGTGTGTAGGTCTTGTCGGTGCCGGTCTGGAGAATACCCCGACTTAGGCAGTATTCGACAAAACTGTCGCGATAGGCTGGTGGCAGTTTACTCAAGAGACGGTCCACATGCGAGCCACACAAAAGCTCGTAACCATTCTGGCCTTCTAGAGTTCTCAGCATACCCACTAAAGACTGTACTGACAATGCAAATGAATCAAAGGCATTGGCGTCACCCAACTTAAGAGGTGGAGTGCTTAGGATGGCACCCAACTCGGACTGAACAAGCTGTCTCGGTTGTCCATACTTGTCTTGAAGTGCCTGCAGAGCAGCAGTGTAAGGCTGGGGATGATACATGAAGGATTTAGCGAGCTGATGGGCACTAGGAAGTTCCAAATGACTTAAGAGAACATGGTATTTATACTGTTCACTGATATGATGGTGATTACTCAACAAATTGTCCAATGCTAACTTAAACAAAGCAAAGTCACTCTCAGCACCGCTCTCGAAAACTGGTAACGTGGGTCGTGGAATGCCATAAGCTGATGCGAGCAGGAGCTCTGGACTCGGTTGAGGTGAGTAGGCAGTTGGGGGGAGAGGCACAGATGCTTTAACGTAACCAGGAGCATGAAGTGTCGTCACCGGTGCTTGGTGGCTGAAGACAGGGAGCTGTGACGGACCTGGAAGTGTTGTCACCGGCATTGTTGCTGTCTGTTGTAGCCTGTAGTGAAGGGTAGGTAGTGTGGCAGTAACAGGTTGCTGTGTCACACGCTGCATGCTGCTGCTCATGGGGTACGCAGCGGAGGTCGGGATGGTGAACACTGCTGAAGGCTGAGAGGCCACATTCGACGGTAATGACACACAGTGTACTGGAACTGCAGTAGGAGCCGATGGTGCAATATCAGGGACTGGCGGTGAGAATGCTTGTGGCCCTGGGTCAAGTGCAGCGGGCATGTGTGCATCCGCAGAGTGAGGAGCAGGTGAGGCCCAATGTGGCGGTCTAGGTGACGCTGCAGAGACATCAGGACCAGGCAGTGCTGTAATACAGGGCAGTAGCGTTGACGTCACAGCGGGCGACTGGAAGAGGAGCTGCTGAGGTTCGGAAGACATGAGCTGAGGTGAACAAGCCTGGCTGCGCTGTGATGCAAGCTGTTGAGCGTTTGGAGAACCAGAGTCTATAGGGACTGGAGTGGTCGCTCTAGAGTCTACAGAGAGCATGGAGGATACAAGCTTAGCTACTTCGAGTTCAGTCTCTGCTTCTTGAAGCTTGCGCTGTCGTTCTAGTTGTTTCAACAGGGCCTCCTTTGCGGCTAGCGCTTCCTCTTGCATGCGCTGGGCTTCTTTAGCTTGTGTCTGCAGTCTTTGGTATTCCAGATCAATCAGTGAGTCCTCTTCTACTTGCCGCTTTAGACTGTCATACTGTCTCTGTTTAATCTTTTCCTCCAACATAGCAGTCTGGACGCTAGAGAGCTCTGTGGGGACGTAAACGCCAGCGGACGTAATGGAGCGCCTACTTTTCCTGGATTGAGAGCTGACATCACTGCGAGACGTTTTCCTCGAGCTGCTTCGGGGCTGACTAGGACAGTGAGAGGAAGCCTTTGGAGGAAGGTCACCAGGATGGTAGCCAACATCGTAATCATCCAGATGTGTAGGCAGATTAATCTTGCGTCGAGGTCTGGACGTTGTCTCAGATAGGTCACTTTCTGCTTTGTCCATATTGGTTCGATCTTGCTCTCAATCCGGCTCGAAGGACCACCTTTGTAGCGGAGGCGTGCTACAACTTTATAATATGCTGATTGAGGCGGCCAAATATGGACGGGATTCCGGTCAGAGAATCAAGGGTCGGAGAACATATTCTTCACAAAGATGGATTTATTGAACAGTCTTTGCGTTGTCATCTAGATCAGTTATTCTTTGGCAATGATGTCTGTATTAATGGTCTAAAAGAACAATAAAGAAATATAATTACAATCATATTCTGAGAATCATATACACACTGGCATGATAGTCAAACGAATGCAATAAACAATGATTAAACACTCAAGTCTGCATCCTTAAAAGTAATAACAGCCTTATCAATGCAAATAATCATGATAAATTGTGCAATGATACATTATTAATGTAAACAACATTGGTGACGCAGTTTAGAATACTGCCGATGCTAATACTGATTAGGGCGTTTCTCTCGCGGCAAATTACGGCCGCTACGGCGCTCAAAACCCGCCGATGGCAAACGCAGAACGATCGCGGGACATCAACAACATACATTCAATAAACATACATATGCAGATGTACTTACATCAAGGCATAAACGCATTATACAGAGCATAGAGAACCGTGTATAGATGAACGTTCACCAAATCGTCTTCCTGCGTGTCACACTATAATCAGTCCGTGTGGCCAACAACTTTGATTTCTATGACAGGCTTTTGTACACCAACAGTATGGCATTCATATCCCGGATCAAAGTTCCATTTTTACAGCAAAAGCTCATGCCCTATTACTTGCCTTGGAACATATTGAAAATGCAAGAGAACAGAACTTTATAGTGTTTACTGATTCAAAATCCTGTTTACAAGCCATTTAGTCTTTGAAGACAAACCATCCAATAATCATTGATATATCATGAGAATCTGACTTTTTCTGTTTTTACGTGCTATAATTCGGTCCCCATTGCATCTACCAACCCAGAAAACATGAAAAGTGACAACCCAGTAACTTTGTTTTGGCAAGCCTTTCTCTGCAAGCATGTAAAAAAATAAGCCGATCAGATTTCTCTCCCCTTCTGTAGGAAGGTGATTTTATTATAACTAGTGCAGTGCCCGTGAAAATCAGTTTTTGTGTGTGTTTTTAGTAATTGTTGGTTTGGTGTGTTTGAATGCTGACTGTAACAATTACACAGCAAAAGTTCAGTGACATTTTTATTTGTGCATGGTAGAAAGCAAATACTGACATAATGACATACAATAAATATGGAAAATGTAACTACATGGTTGCAAAACCATTTATAATGGTGATATTAGGTGACGTGTATTTGGGTATCTGTGTACAGGTAGCAGGAGTTTAGATTTTGACTTTGTTGTCATTGTGCAGATTACAATTATTATAGAAACAATGAAAGGCAGTTAGCGTCTAACCAGAAGTGCAAAATGCAGAAAAGTGCAATGTGAACAGTATAGACAGGTAGTGCAGTATAAACAGTATATGACATATAGTGCAGTGTAGACAGTAGTATACAGTTAATGAAGTGGTATGGAGTACAGTAAGGATATGGGGATTTGCCGTCATGATCGGTAAGAGGAGAGTTAATCTCGTTTAAGCCTGCATAGCCTACATGAGCTATCCTGTTGAATAGGCAGGGCAACTATTTAACATAGCATATTCAACATCACAAAGTTACAGGCTAACTTCAGCGCGCATGACACAGTGATATAATAACAATAACTTAGCATTGAGACCAGGCTATGCTTGAGCAAACAGTTTGTGAAAAGGCTACTACAAATGATAGCCGTAAAAGAGACTGTGAACGCATTGAATAGGATATGTTTAGTTGGTGAATAGCATAGACTACTATTACACAGTAGCGATAACGTTAAGCGCACCAGAATAAAATATAATATTCAGAAGTGAACAGTGTAGCTGACTTACAGATTCAGTTAACATCCACAAATGAATAAGCGCAACGATTCAGGGAGCAGGCTACACAGTGAACTCAGAGAAAACGCTACTCAAGCTCTGTTGCTTTCTTCGCTGCTTTCTATCTCTGGTCCTGCGCTGTGCTCACTCAGTGTGCAGTGTGAGAAGGGGAGTGGCCAGCGGCTAGAGCGGCAAAAGCCAATGTGTGCTTCTCTTACCGATATATTTACGATATCTTTTGCATTTCTAATCCAAACAACGTCAAACAACTTACTCGTGCCCGTAGCAAGAAGACACCTGTCAAGTTTGAAATCCATCGGACTAATGGTTCGAGAGATATGCGAATAACAGACACACAGACAGACAGAAAGACGTTCCTGTAATTTATAGATAGATAGATATTACAGCCCCTTAATCTGCATGTTTGTTGACTACTGTAGAAATAGCAAGCAGAATGGGTAGAATGTCAACATAACAAATAATTTTTAATAAATTCTGTGGTTGGGAAAAGAAGTGTCTACCCTTCAAAGGTGACATATTATGCCCCTTTTCACAAGATGTAATATAAATCTATGGTGTCCCCAGAATGTGTCTGTGAAATTTCAGCTCAAAATAGCTTGTCAAAGTTGCCCCTTTTTAGGTGTGAGCAAAAACGCTCAGTTTTTGTGTGTCCTTTTAAATGCAAATGAGCTGCTTTTCCTCGCCTCCATTCCGAAGACGGCCCGATCCTTTACACAAGCGGATACAATAACAACACTTGTGAATAATCTCACTCATCCAAAATCTCAGAAATAACCAGTAGTGGAGTGCAGCGTTACAGAGAGACAGGAAGAGGTTGCAACTTTAGACTGCACCTGAACGTTACTGAATGGTTAGTGGATACATTTATGTAGTTGTTGTTGAGTTACATTGATTCATCTGTTTCTGGGGGTGAAGAAATTAGTTGGCTTTTGATAGCACAATCACATTTATTTATATTGCCAGTTAAGTTGAAAACCCACCACAGGGTGTCTGGTAAAAGACTGGGCCCGGTTTCCCAAAGCGTTCTTATCTCTAAGTAGTTCTTAACCTATTCCTTAACCTCTCTCTTAACCTTATGGGACGGTTCCCGAAACGTTCGTACGCTAAGTATATCTTTTGTAAGTCACACTTTCGTAAGGTTGGTCTGGACCACTCTTAGCTTTACCTTATCACTGTTGCAGGTCTATATGAATATAATTCTGAAGTTTTAATACACCCAGACAGTGTTCAGTTAGGCTAATTCAAGTGTTTTCATGCAAAGAATAAAATTGTCATTACACTGATTTTTTATTTTTATTATATTATTATACAATATTATTAATTTAATTAAAACGATCTTTTAAAGGCCAGTGAAAGCATAGGCTACTGTCAGTTAAGTCCTATTCGGACGCTAATATTGTTTCTCATGGGCTCGTCCGGTATTTTGAACATTTACAGGGGTAAGTCGGTGATTTTAGTGCCGTCCGAATCCATAATATCAGTGTTTTTCTCACCCAACCCGCGTAAAAATCCCTTGCCAAATTAGTACCTTCTGTTTTTTGACAAACAGGTCGTGTGGTAATTTAATTGCCGTCTGAATCCATATCTCTGAGTTTACAAGAGATTCGAAATTCACGGTTTAAATCCTTTTTGATCACTGCCGAGCACCGTACGCAAGATGTAAACTTTTATTACTGAAATGCTGGAAAGTATTTCCAAGAACAATATTTCATCGCAGCTCCACCTCAGCGAACAAAAATGGGAAAGAGAAGAAGGCACGTACATTTTTGAAAAGGTTATTGTGGCAGCAATATATGTTACAATTTTAAAATATGTAGGCTAGGTTATTATAGGCTATTATAGTTTGGATTATTTTTTATAATATCCAATAATCATGATAAATGCAATTTCAACTATTTCTGAAGTGCTTCTCTAATAAAGAACAATAGGTTACTGTCGTAACCCCCGGTTCTCTGAAACATCGAGTAGAGATCCACCTATGGGAAGGGCATCCTGTACCTGACCTCTGCAGAAGCATCCAATTGCACCAAGTCTGGCTAACAGACAGAAGCGCGCAGCCAATGCCAGGTAAGGCCACACCCCCTTACCTAAGGCATATAGCTGTCAGACGCGCTCCTCCCCCTCAGTAAGTATATTCGCTTCTCGTGCGGCAAGCGGGGCAAAGCTGGTGGATCTCTCCACTCGATGTTTCAGAGAACCGGGGTTACGACAGTAACCTATTGTTCTCTTTCATCATCTCGTTTCGAGATCCACCTATGGGAGAGACATGGACAGCTCCCCGATTGCCCAATACACTCACAGTGAGGTTCTGAAGGCCAGAGAAGGACGGTCACCTCAGAGAGGCGGTGCCTGACACGTCCCACAAACATGACCCTGCAAGGGTGACGCCACACTAAACTGCTGTGGGCAAGCAGGGCATGAAACACGCATGAGACACATACATGATAATGGCCCCCGCACCACCAATGCACATAGCTAAACCCAAGAAGGAATGCGAATGCTTGGTGACAGGAATGAACACGGCCAGCCGGCCCATTCACTCCTCGTTGGTTAACCCAACGGGGCTGTGGGAAAGGGCTAAGAGGACCCTACCCCTAGGACCGAGTGTGCCACCGAGGTTCTGGTGACATCCAACCGGTAGTAACGCTCAAAGGTATGAGGAGAGGCCAAGCTGGCCGCGGAGCAGATGTCCTGCAGTGGCACTCCCCTGAACAAAGCCCAAGAGGCGGCTAAGCCCCTTGTGGAATGAGCTCTGATGCCCCCTGGGGGCTGCACTCCCTTTGCTTCAAAAGCCATAGTATAGCGTCCACAAGCCAATGTGAGAGGCATTGCTTTGAAATGGGACTCCCCTTGTGCTGGGGAGCCCTTGAAACAAAGAGCTGGTCGCTCTTGCGGAAAGCACTGGTCCTGGTCATATATGCTTGCAGAGCACGGACGGGACACAGAACATTCAGCCCCTGATCCTCCGGGGAGGCAAAGGGTGGAGGGTGAAAAGCGGATAGCTCCAACACCTCCGAAGTGAACGCAGGGAAGCATTTCGGCATGAAGGCCAGGTTAGGCTTAAGGGAAACCTTATCTCCACTTAGGGAGAATTTGGCGCACGAGGGGTGAACCGAGAGTGCATGTAGCTCACTGACCCGTTTAGCAGATGCCACGGCCGAGAGCAAAGCTGTCTTGAGGGACAGCAGCTTAAGGGAAATACTCCCCAGAGGCTCAAAAGGATACAGAGACCGCGCTTCCAGCACCATGGAGAGGTCCCACTCTGGAACAGATCTCCTGATGACCGGCAAAGAGCGGCGTGCACCCTTCATAAAACTGCGGGTTAGAGGGTGCTGCCTGACGGTGGAGTCCTCAAAACCCACATGACAGGCTGAAATCGCAGTCAGGTAGACCTTAATGGTGGAAAAGGACCTGCCTCTTTCCATGAGGTCTTGCAGGAAACACGAAATATCAGGCACCGAGCACTGATAAGATGTGAGACCACGCCCATCACACCACCCTTCGAACACTTGCCACTTACAGCCATATAGGGATCGTGTGGAAACGGCCCTGGCATTCTGATTAGTGGCGATTACACGCGGCGGGAGCCCCAGTGCATTTAGGTTCGTCCTCTCACGGGCCAGGCCCAGAGAGCCACCCTGTCCGGGTGGGAGTGGTAAATCTCCCCGTTGGCTTGGGACAGTATGTCCGTGCGAGGGGGGAGGCGCCATGGCTCGGCGTATAACAGAGGGATTATCTCTGCCAGCCACGGGGCTTTGGGCCACCTGGGTGCTATCAGAATGAGAGACAGGCCGTGCTCTCTCACCCTGGCCATTGTGAAATTATCAGGCACAGGGGAGGAAAAGCATACAGCAGCACTTTGGGCCATGGGTGGGCCAGTGCGTCTGCCCCGAGGGGCGCGTCCACGTCCTTCAGCGAGAAGAACATAGGACAATGGTGGTTTTCGCGCGAGGCGAAAAGATCTACGGCTGCCTGTCCGAATCTCATCCATAACATCTCCACTATCTGCGGGTGAAGACGCCAATCCCCGTAGATTGGGTTTCCCCTCGATAGCAGATCGCGCCTCTGTTCAGAATGCCCGGAACATGAGTCACGCGTAATGACAGAAAAACCCGTCTGCTCCACACCAAAAGCCTGTAAGCTAGAGCGTGGAGTTTCAACGAGCGCATGCCACCCTGACGGTTGATATAAGCCACTGCCGTGGTATTATCGCACCGTACTAGAACGAGATGTCCCTGCAGGCGAGGCAGAAAATGATTCAGAGCTTTCCAAATGGTAAAAGCTCTAAATAGTTAATGTGCGCTGAACGTAGTCTGCTCAGCCACAAACCGTTCACCGTTCTGCCTTCCTGGGTGGTTCCCCAGCCTGTTAAGGATGCATCTGTCGTCAAAACTTTCCGCATTGGAACCGTCCCGAGGGGGGTTCCCCGTGCGTAAAAGTTCTCGCTCTCCCAATGGCGCAGGGCCGCCGAGCAGGCGTCACCGTTACCGAGCGGCAGAGATAGCGGATCGGGCTGAAATGTAGTGACAAAACCCATTTCGTGAACGCTCTCATTCTCAGGAGACCCAACGGCACAACTTGGATAGATGAAGCCATGAGACCCTGCAGCCTGAGGCATGTGCGATATTGTACTCTCGCCCCTTCTCTGAACTGAGACAGACAGTCCATCAGCGAGCGAACGCGCACTTGAGAGAGACGCGCTCGCATGGAGACTGAGTTCAATTCCAAGCCCAGGAAAATGACATTCGGACTGGGAGTCAGATTGTTTTTGCTCGCATTCACCTTGAACCCGAGGGATGTGATGTGCGAGAGCACCCGGCCGGTGTCCAGCGACACCTTCTCCTTCGATTTGGCTATGATGAGCCAATCGTCAATGCAAGTCAGAATTCTCAGCCCTGATAGTCTCAGGGGCGCCACGCCCGCCTCCGCACACAGACAGAAAGTTCGGGGACTCAAATTGCGCCCGAACGGAAGAACTGTGAATTCGTAACAAATGCCTTGGTAGGCGAAACGAAGATATTTCCTGTGTGGAGGGTAGATGCTTATGTGAAAGAAAGCATCTTTCAGATCGACTGATGTGAACCAGTCGTTCTGCTTTATGGCACGGGCGAGAGAGCCTTGTGTCACATTCTGAAATTGTATTTCCTCAAGTGTTTGTTCAACACTCGAAGGTCCAATATAGGGCGGGGGGCGCCACGCCTTTTGGAACATGAAAATACCAGGAATAAAAACCATGGTTTATCAGATTGGGTGGCACCATCTGAATCGCTCCCTTGTTTAGGAGGGAGGAAATTTCCTCTTTCAGAATGTGTGAGGCGTTTTCTTCTGTGTGAGAAGAGAGAACGCCATTGAAAAGCGGAGGTTTTATTGCAAACTGCAGCCTGTAACCCTGGGTTACGGTACGCAAAACCCACTCGGGCGCTGAAACGGCTTGCCAAGCGGCTTCATGACTCGCGAGCGCCCCCGCTCGGGCCGGAGCGGGGCTGTATGGGCCCAGCTGGTTCATTTGTGATACAAAGGCGCCATCTAGTGGGCACACTAGAGGTGACATGCAGGGGTTCGGAGGGATTTCCTCTCTCTGCAGTGAGAAGTTTTCTCTGCGGAGAGAGGTCTTCTCTCCAAAACGAATTAATTTGATTCGTATAACTTTGTGTGTTTTGTGTTTAGCAAACACTGGAGCCAAAGCCTTTATTAACAGAGTGAGGGGAACATAGTGTGGTGTCCACTGTGCTAACTTTCCCTCACAAGGTGCCCCCTGAAAGTGGGGGGAAAACACACATCTCCTGAACACATGAACTGGGCAGTCTCAAGTGCAGGCAGAAAAATAATATCCGCGGAGAGAGATACTCTCTCTGTAACGGATTTATTTAATTTGTTTGTTTAAAAGTGTTATTTAGTTATGTGTGTGTTTTGTGTTGGGGAACACAGGGGCCGAAGCCTTCCACACACAACGTCCACTAAAAACACATGGGCTGGGCAGCCGCAACTGAGCTGTGTGAGCCAAGCTGGTTGATTTGTGAGGCAATGGCGCCCTCTTGTGGTTTTTCTTTACGGACTCAGGGCGACATGCATGGGATCAGAGAGATTTGCTCTCTATGTTGGCAGATATATAAATCTGCACGAATTCATTTGATTCGTTTGTTAAATGTGTTGTTTAGTAATGTGTGTGTTTTGTGTTGGGAAACACTGGGGCCGAAGCCTTTAATAACTGGGTGAGGGGAACCAAGTGCGTGCGGTGTGGTAACACTGCTTATGTACTTTTCCTCACGACAGCCCCCCTGTAACTTGGGGGGGGGGGGGGGGGGGGGGACACACACACAACGTCCACTAAACAGACGGGCTGGGCAGCCACGAGACGGGATTAACCGACCGTCCGCGGGAGACCCTGTGTCTTTTGGTCAGGGGTTCCAGGACCGGGAGAGAATCCGGAGGGCTCGTGACCCGTGAATGCGGGCTCGATACTCCCAACGGTCGAACAACAGGCAGGCTGCTTGCGTTCGGGGCCGCCTTCCTAGGAAGGCATAAATTGAAAGCCTCAACCCGTAAGTTAATCGTAACACATCAAGGCCCGTGAGACCATGTTAACAGTCTAGCGGGACGCTCCAGCCGTGCTTAAGAGCTTCGCGAACGCTGGAAAAAACGGTTTTAAGAGTTGTTTCCTCAGACTGGGCGGTGGTCCCAGCGCTTACCCGTCGTAAATATTCCTATTTCCGGGTCGGTGGCGCTCTGTGGAGCTGGCCACACAATGTTGAGACGAACGGCCGCTCGCTCACAAACTTCCAGGAGGATAGACTGAGGCAAAGCCGCGTGAGCGCTAGCCTAGGGAACGCTAAATCCCCATCGCCGGAACCGGCCGGTTCGTCAACGAAAGTGAGGTTTTCCCGCGAAGATGTCCTCTTCAGGGAATGCAGATTGGGCTGATGTCAGCTCAAATATTTTTAGAGAGGTGGCGCTCCGGGAGTCCCCCGGTAGTGCGTCATCATCACCGTGTCCCCCATCCGAGTCAGAAAGGCCGAGCACGGCGCGCTGGGTCGTGCAACTAAAAGCCGGGTTAGTAAAAGCTACATGGGCAGCAATTACAATGACAGCAAATCTCCGGGTTCTCCAAAGCTTCTTGAGCGTGTTAAGCCCAAGCAGACCGCGCAGAACGAGAGGGTCCTTAGCGGCGATGAGAGCACCACACGCGGCCGGGCAGGCTCGTCGTGATAGGCTGTTCCCCGGAGAAGCAGCGGTTTAGACGGTCACATAGCCATGGGTGGGCCAGCGGTGAAGAACTCGGAAAAATCCGTGGCGGGCAGCCATGTAAGGAGGAGCAGGTGAAGGAAAGCGAGAGCGCGGGCGGCTCCGGATGCAAAAAACACAGCGGATAGGCTGAAGAAACGACTGTCACTCACGTCTGGCGGAGGCTGATCTGGCGATATGTCCTCCTGAAGACTCGAAAGTGAGCAGCGTAACGTTAATCCAACCGAACTGTGTCAGTGCAGAGATCGCGAGAAGCGAATGTCAACTGAGGGGGAGGAGCGCGTCTGACAGCTATATGCCTTAGGTAAGGGGGTGTGGCCTTACCTGGCATTGGCTGCGCGCTTCTGTCTGTTACATTTACATTTACATTTAGTCATTTAGCAGACGCCTTTCTCCAAAGCGACTTACAAATTAGGACAAAATTCAGCGAGTCATCATAAAGAGGCAAAAGCAACAACAACGCAAGAAGTGCTCAAAGTACGAAGTTCAGGTATTATTCAGAGTAGCATAAGCCTGATAAGTGATGTTACAAAGGGAAAGGAAAACACTTTTTTTTTTTTTTCTATAAGGTTAAGTGCTCACGGAAGAGATTGGTTTTCAGCTGTCTTTTGAATGTTGTCAGGGATTCTGCATTCCGGATGAGGGTGGGGAGAGCGTTCCACCAGCATGGAACTGTGAATGAGAATGTTCTGGAAAGTGATTTTGTGGCTTTCTGTGATGGAACCACGAGACATCGCTCGTTGACCGATCGTAGGTGTCTGGTAGGGATGTAGACTCGTAGGAGTGAGTGAAAGTAGGAGGGAGCTGAGCCTGTGATAGTTCTGTAAGCAAGCGTCAGTGCCTTGAACTTGATGCGAGCAGCGAGAGGTAGCCAGTGCAGAGAGATGAACAGAGGAGTGACGTGGGCCCTCTTGGGCTCGTTGAAGACAAGACGAGCTGCAGCATTCTGGATCATCTGTAGGGGTTTGGTTGCACATGCTGGAAGTCCAGCCAGAAGAGCATTGCAGTAGTCAAGCCTAGAGATGACCAGGGCCTGGACGATGAGTTGTGTTGCATGCTCAGTTAGGAAAGGCCTGATTTTCCTGATGTTGTGCAGTGCAAACCTGCATGATCGAGCTGTCTTTGAAATGTGATCTGTGAAGGTCAGCTGGTCATCAAACGTTACTCCAAGATTTCTGACCGATCTTGATGGGGTGATTAATGATGACTCTAGCTGGATGGTGAAGTCGTGCTGTAGAGACGGATTGGCAGGGAGGACGAGAAGCTCAGTCTTTGCCAGGTTGAGCTGCAGGTGATGTTCCTTCATCCATGTGGAGATGTCCGCCAGACAGCTTGAGACCCGTGCAGCTACTGTGGGATCATCTGGTTGAAAGGAGAGGAAGAGCTGCGTGTCATCAGCATAGCAGTGGTAGGAAAAACCGTGTGCCCGTATGATGTGTCCCAGTGATGTGGTGTAGATGGAGAAGAGGAGGGGACCAAGAACTGAACCCTGGGGAACCCCTGTGGTCAGCTGATGTGCTCTGGATACCTCACCTCTCCATGCGACCTTGAAGGACCTACCTGTGAGATAGGACTCAAACCAGTGGAGTGAAGTTCCTGTGATGCCCAGTGATGAGAGGGTGGACATAAGGATCTGATGATTCACCGTGTCGAAGGCAGCAGACAGATCCAGGAGAATGAGGACTGAAGATTTGGAAGCAGCTTTTGCGATCCGTAGGGCTTCTGTGACTGACAGTAATGCAGTCTCTGTTGAATGTCCTTTCTTGAAGCCAGATTGGTTGACATCCAGCTGGTTGTTTAGAGACAAGAAGGATGTTAGTTGGTTGAAGACAGCTCTTTCAAGTGTCTTCGCAATGAATGGTAGGAGAGAGATAGGTCTGTAGTTGTCTACAAGTGATGTGTTTAGCGTGTGTTTTTTGAGCAGTGGAGTAACCCGAGCCTGCTTGAATGCTGTAGGGAAGGTGCCAGTATGGAGGGATGAGTTGATGATGTGTGTGAGTGATGGTAGAAGTGTGGGAGAGATGGCTTGTAGAAGGTGTGAGGGGATGGGGTCAAGCGGGCAGGTGGTAGGGTGACTGGAGAGGAGAAGTGTAGATACTTCTTCCTCGGTTAGCGAAGAAAAGGATGACAGAGGGGTATTGGCTGTGGAAGGGGTCGGTCTGGGTTCCTGTGTGTGTGGAGCTGAGAATTGACTGCTGATAGTCTGTTAGCCAGACTTGGTGCAATTGGATGCTTCTGCAGAGGTCAGGTACAGGATGCCCTTCCCATAGGTGGATCTCGAAACGAGATGATGAAAGAGAACACCACTTTCTCACATAAACAGCCCCTGCACGAGAGAATAATTGATTCTCGAGCCATCGATTTCAACCAATTCAGCACCATCGCCACGGACAGCGCCGGGTAACGTCGCCTGTAAGAAGGTATATCTTAAGCAGCTTTCTAAGCGGTATAGTTCGGGGAACACACTTAGGAACATAAACAAATTTGGTAAGATATATCTTTCGAGTCTTCTTAGCACGCTAAGAGTGAGCGTTATCGGGAAACCGGGCCCAGGTCAGTAGATGTCCAATATTGGTTGGATATGAAGTCAGAATTGCGAGATATAAAGTCAGAATTGTGAGAAAAAAAGTCAGAATTGTGAGATATAAAGTCAGAATTGCGAGATATAAAGTCAGAATTCTGAGAGAAAAAAAGTCAGAATTGTGAGATTTAAGTCAGAATTCTGAGAAAAAAAGTCAGAATTCTGAGATATAAAGTCAGAATTGTGACTTTGCTAGCATTTCCTGTTATTGCCATCACCAGACTGTCAAAGACGTGTCAACGGACAGTTGGAACTTGGATTGCATTCTATAGCATAATAGAATGGAAAAGATTATAGAGGATTATTTTCGGCTCGGTTTCACAAATGGAGGAACTGGAGGAATCACACAACATAAAGCTTAGTCTCCGGACTTTCGAGAGAACGTTATGCAGGAATCAGTTGTGGCGGAGACGCAATAAAACTGACGAAGCTTAAACGTACAATATGTAATTTTTTCCGCCGCTAGGGGTCGCTAACATCTTACAATAACAAAGGCGTAGTTTGATGACGCAACATTTGCTAAGAATTATGGATCTTGTCGTCAACGTCAAGCCGACCGATCTAATAATGTTTATGGATGAGTAAATACATCAATGTTTTTATCATGCATAAACTTGTGAGGTAACGCAGCGCTGTTTCACTTGGTCTAACATTACACTATCACACTAAACTACATTTGAATGTGTTGAAATTTATGTTATTCTATGTGTTAGTTTGTCTGTATGAGACTAGCAGTAAGCTAGATCAACATTAGAATAACATACAGATCATAATCTAACATTTTATCATTGTTGAACTATATAACATTGATTAGTTTTATGTAAATGTGCTCACCTGTTTAATAAAGTATGTAGGAGCGGACGAAGTCTCGGACGTGGAGCTCTCATTAATATACTGTCTCGGCATCTCGAAAACACCTCACTGATATTGATTCTCGTTTTAGTTCTCCTTTTTTATCCAAAGTCTGCTTGCCATGGTCCATAATGTTTGAACGAAACAACAACAGCGTGCAGATAGACATTACACACTACACAGTTGTCCACGTCTGTCGCCTTGGTTACTATCAGAGGGCTCAGGGGTGCGTTCTCCGATAACGTTGTCTCTTAGCGCGCTACGAAGACTCAAAAGGTACACCTTAACTACAGGTATACCTTTCCTACGTGTGTTCTCCGAACTATACCTTAGGATGTTGCTTAAGGTAAACCTTCTTAAGTTCGACCTTAGCAGGTGCTGTCCATGGTGGAGGCGCTGAATAGGTTGATATCGATGCCTCGATGATCCATTGTGCGCTCTTTCCTTCACAGCGGTATAGGTAAAGTATTGAGAAAACAATGTTCTTTATAAAGAAGCGTTTTAGAAATAGTACAAACTGCATTTATCGGGGCTCATTGAAATATGTACATGCAGAAATAAATATGAGTATGTGTTTATAATTTAGCAAGTGTGCAATCCCAAACCCTCACGGCCATAAGTGTGTTAATGTTCTCCACAACGTATGCTGATTATCCACCAGCCATGTAGTTGACATACACTAACTGGCTCCGCGGACGGCGCCGTCTTTGATTTAAAACAAGTACTCGCTGTCTCGCTGCCATAGCTATAAAGTTTGTGTAAACTCATCTTTCTTTATATAGACTCCTAAGCCTTTTCTGTCAAATGGTTCGCCAGCTGATGTGCCTTAGGATAGTAGCCTAATTAAAAAAAGCTAACAACCATTAGTGTATGGAAACTTTATTAATGAAAACACTTCCATACACTGGGTGTAGGCTATAACAACATAAGTATTTTATGTGTAAATTTTTAAAGTAAAGTAAAAATGTAATTTTAATACTAAATCAGATTTTAAATTAAATGTTCATATAAAATTTTCTATGTGTAATTAAACTGCGATGTAAAAAAGCTTTTTGCGTAGTGGTGGCCACTAGCGGTATGAACCGTCAGCAGCGATAAGGTATAGCTAAGAGCGCTCCAGACCAACCTTACGAACGTATGACTTACAGAAGGTATACTTAACTAAGAAGGTTTCGGAAACCACGTATTAACGATAAGGTACTTCTTAAGGTACAACTTAAGAACGACGTAGCGTTAAGGTAGTTTCGGAGAACGCACCCCTGGTTACTATGGCAGTACGAGCGGAAACCAGGGAGAATGCGGATATGACGCCATTGACGGCGACAAAACGGAAATAAAGAAACGGTCCGTGTCTTCGAATTAAATTACAAATTTCTCCTGGTTTGAAAGTTGTTGGAAACAGTCGGGATAATGTAAGTACATAACTAAAAACATATAACATAGATATAGAGATTTTTGCTATAAAAAACTACATATTGTACCTTTAAGTGGCACATTTTATACACCAGCAGCTTCAGACATCGGGACGACAAAATGGCTATCGGTGGAGGCACCAGAAATGTTGGATGTCCGGAATTATTACAGACAGAGAAACTGTTCGTCAGTTGATGCGACTGTTAGATGGACAAGGAGTTGATCTACGTGCTCATGGTCATCTACGCCGATGCGTATATAACAGTCGCGGGCCAAATTATGTTTGGCATATTGATGGGTATGATAAATTAAAACCTTACGGCATATGTATAAACGGATGCATTGATGGGTTTTCCAGAAAAGTTATCTGGCTTGAAGCATACAAAACAAACAATGACCCACGAGTAAATCCGGGTTATTTTGTACTTGCTGTTGCTGAGAATAGGGGATTTCCACAAAGAATTCGCATTGACCATGATACTGAAAATACTCATATAGCAGAGATGCAAAAATTCTTCAGAGACACTGCAAGTGCTGAATGTGTCACTCTTGGTCCAAGCACTGGAAACCAGAGAATCGAACGATGATGATCCACTTTGAGAAGCCAGTGCATACAGTTTTGGATGGATCATTTTGAACAACTAAAAGAAGACGGACACTTTGTTGACACTTTTATTGATAAATTTCTCATCCAGTTTTGCTTCCAACATCTTAAACAGGTAACAAATTTTGTTCACTTTCAGAGTGGTTATAGAGAGTATTGAATTTGGATTATAACTTAATATTATTTATTGAAGTATACTGTGCAATTTTGTTAATTCATTTCACAAGACAATGTTTTAATATATATATATATATATATATATATATATGAAGAGTTCAGATGCAAAAGCCTCTAAGTGCCATCTGAAATTTTCTTCTAGAATGATAATTTTTATCAAGCTCGTATATTTAAGTTTAGTAATTTCACTTAAATGACAATTAATAGGTAATTTTCATTGCCAATTAAGTGAAATTACTGAACTTAAATATACGAGCTTGATAAAAAATGATCATTCTAGAAGAAAATTTCAGATGGCACTTAGAGGCTTTTGCATCTGAACTCTTCATATATATATATATATATATATATATATAATAATTCCTTTCTTTTATGAAGGAAGAGCTTGATGAAACGGTCAGTGCCTGGAATTGCCACAGGATACGCCCAACTCACAATCCACGGGCTCCTAGTGGTCGACCTTCAATAATGTTCCCAGCTTATATGGAGTGCAGAATTTCTTGCATCCAATTGAACAAGCAAAACTGAATATTTGCCAAGAGGAGTGTTTATTTAAAGACTACCCTAGTGATGAGGATGTCTTTCAACTGACTGAGCATAACCTTGTCATGTCCGATGATGTTTATGAAATTACAGACCTTTACCTCCAGCTTCGTGAATTGATCCTTCAAGGACTGGACATTGAGGACTAGATTCACCATACTAAATTAATAAACATCACTATAAGCTATGTAGAGGTATTGTTTCAATTGTTTTAGTATTTCAGATACCAAAATATTTAAATTGGTATAAAACTTTGCACATTTTTGAAAATGAGAAATTTACATCTGTCTGTAGGTATTGAATTGCAGCCTTTCACCAAGTTACTCTTCCTACCCCAGCAACCTTGGACCACTGGAGGGAACATCGGAGCGGCACATGCCCATCTGTTTGTAGTTCACTCTGAGGTAAGAAGAACAAAATTTGCAGAGTTCTGCTAGGAAAAGGATTTGCCTCAAACTGGCTAGCTGTGCTAATTAAAAGTCCCCTTTCCCTTTATAGCCGTCTCATGCATGGATTTCGGGTCACTTTCGTATCAAGGTAACCCGTGGTTGTATCGAAGCCCTGGACCCTTGGAAAACAGCAGAATGGTATCAGTCAGGCGTCAGTATAGGGACTGTCTCAAAGCTAAAAGTCGTTTCGACAGATGCTTCCAACCTCGGTTGGGGTGCCCTTCACGAGGACAGGCCAGCCTCCGGCCTTTAGTCAAGCTCGGAGAAGCGCCTGCACATAAACTGTCTAGAGAAGAGAGCGGTCGAGCTGTGCCTGGAATTTTTCTTCCCGTACATAAAGGGCCACTACGTCTTAGTCCGATCGGTCAACATGTCAGTGGTGTCCTACATAAACCGCCAGGGTGGTCTCAGATCTCGGAGCTTGTACACCATAGCCCAGCGCCTTCTCGTGTGGGCTCAGCACAACCTGTGCTCGCTGAGAGCAGCGCATGTGCCTGGCAGCCTGAACCTGGGTCCAGACAGGCTATCCAGGGGTAACGTTCCCCCGGGGGCTGGTCCCTTCACCCCCGGGTGGTTCAGTCGATATGGAGCATCTTCGGCAGGGCAGAGGTCGACCTCTTCGCCTCAGAAGACAATGCTCATTGCCCAATATATTTCAGGAAGAGCAGGGACACCAATGAGAATGGACCTCCAGTGAGAAGGGACAGATTCCAGTGAGAAGGGACCTCCTCTCACAGGCCAAAGGGACGCTCTGGCACCCTCGTCCCGACTTGTGGGCCCTCCATGTATGGCCCGTCAATGGGTACCCAATAACCTCCCAGATGGAGTGTTAAACACTATTACAGAGGCTAGAGCCCCCTCTACCTGGCGGCTGTACGCTTTGAAATGGTCAGTGTTCACCAGCTGGGGTTCGGCTAGGAACCTGGACCCCCACTGTTGTGAAGTAACAGGGGTGCTCTCTTTTCTCCAAGAGCTTTTGGACGCAGGGAGATCACCCTCCATGCTCAAGGTATATGTGTCGGCCATAGTGGCATCTCTGAAATTGCTTCTACAGGGCCATAGTTTCTGAGGACATTGGGAATAATACGGAGTGGTGTGTGTTTTCCAGTATGGGGGGATATCGGGTGAAGGGTTAGGTTGGGTTTCATAAATGGACACCCTTTTCTATGGGGGAGGGTGTTATGAACCCAGTATGGGTCATATTTTGTGGGTTGTTTGTTTTTTCCTCTGTTTGTTTTGCGGGATGGAGTTAGGGTGAGTGACGTCACTATGACTGAGGAGTTACACCTGTGTTGGAGCTGATGCCGGCAATTTTAAGCAGTTCCCTTCATCTGTGACAGCGCGCACTCTCCCATCCTTGTGACGGTTTTGTACCTGTGTTGTGCTGAATTTTGACCCCCTGCCAAATTATTACCCCCGTCGTTGAAGTCAGTACCTGATTTCCTAATCCTAACCCCACCCATAATCCTAACCCCTCCCCCATAACTAATCCTAAACCTACCAATGCTAGGGGGGTAATACTTTCGGCGGGGGCCGAAATTCAGCACAACACTGGATTCAGTTGTTTGTTTTCTTTTTGTTTCATCTTTTCCCTATTTAATTCTTCTTACTTTAATAAATGTTATTCCTTTTGATCAGTATCCAACTTGTTGTCTCCTTCTTTGTTGCAGCTTGCGAGCTGCTGTGACTGTGTGTGTGTGTGTGTGTGTGTGTGTGTGTTTGTGTGTGTGTGTGGACATATCTACTTCTTTCTTCACTTCTCTAAACTCCACACCACCAAATACCAAATGGTCTGAAGAGATTGGACTAAAGTTTTCTCAGAAACTAAGAGTTGTTTTGTTGCAATCGATGTGTAACCCACACTGGCGGTTTCAGGGACAATAGAGATTGTGACTGTACTAACATTGTAGCTGTAAGGTGTACTTAATTCTGTTAGAATTCTGTTTTTTCTAATGCTTTCAATACAATTCAAGCACATCTTTTAGCTAATACATTACTGAATTTTAAATTGTACAACTCAGCTATTGCGTGGATCCCAGATTATATCATCTAAATCTCACTGTGAGACTTGATAATAAATTGTCTGGCATCATCTTAACCAAAACAGGAGTCCATATTTTCCCCTTTTTTATTTACCCTTTATACTGCTGAATCTGATTGTCTTGTCAACTACAAAAGTTTTCAGATAATACTGCACTTTTGGGTCTACTTAAAGCAATGACCTGGCCTACAAAAAAAAACTCTTGTGATGATTTTTTTTTTATTGAATTTTGACAAGACAAAAGAGTTAAATGTGTTTTAGACTTGCCCTGGAGTTGGTTCATCCTCTGCCTATGATCAGAAAATGTATATATAACGCATAATTACACAAAACGGAACTTGACACATAATTAGGCTATATTTCTAAATGACTATCTCTCGATGACCTGTCACCTTCAACTACTTCAATAGCGAGAGTACACTCAAAGTCTTTGTTATACACATCAATATGCGATGTACATATTTTTATTGCTATTTGGTATCTATTGTTTTTATTATTGTGTTGATATAGTAACTGAAAAGCTTTTGTGCCTCTGTTTACGAGACATAATGCAAAAGCGTTTTAGTGTAGTTTGTAGGATGGACTATTGTGTTTTGTTAATATAGAACTTGGTCTATATCAGTAATAATAAATACAGGATGTTATTGTGGTGAAAGTTTCTCAGATCATAAAAATATAAACTCATAAACTCATTTAACAAATATTAGAAGAAAAAATTAAACATTTAAGAAGTAATTCAAGATAGTTTAATTGACCAGTCTCTTTTATACCGTTTCCACATTATTGTACTTACTTAAAGGGATAGTTCACTTTAAAATGAAAATTCTCATGTTTTTGATGTTCTCATTCTCACAGTTTCTGGGTCCCATTGACTTCCATAGTATATTTATTTCCTACTATGGAAGTCAATGGGACCCAGAAACTGCCTGGTTACTGACATTCTTCTAAATATGTTCCTTTCTGTTCAGCAGAAGAAAGAAATTCATACAGGTTTGAAACAACATGCTTCTAATGGTGTGGTAAAGTCGTAGCCTAAAGCTTTGTAAGTTTAAGTTTAGATTAAACATTGTGTACTTAAAGGCAATACGCTAGTTTATTGTTTAAGTGCTTATATAAACAAAACAGAGCAACTCTTTAAGTAGGCTATAGATAATATAGTAAGATGCAGGATGTGATCAGATCAGACTGTCTCAGTAAGAACAGTCCATCGACAATTACTGAATACAAAACTGGTGTGGGATTTACTTTTAAATTTTTTTTTCAAAAGTTTGATTCATGTTGGTTTAATCAGTGGATTGCCTGATTTGGCTTATTTTCCTGTGGACCCCTTGTGGAGTAGAGGTGTATTTTAGACACATTGTTATTTTAGAGGACTTGGTTTATTAAGCATTAATATCTGATGACTAACATTAATCACTGTTTTAAGCTAGCTAGAAATAACCTTGTAATTTTCATATCACTTACTTGGTGTCTTCAAATCTCAGTGAGAATATTGGTTCGTTCAATTTGGGTCTATTGTTTTCTTACAGAATAGTTAATGTTGTTTTTACTATAAACTGAAGTGTTACTTAATTATTCAGATTGTTATTTTGTGTTGTTGAGTCAGCCCATCAGTATGTGCTATTAATTAGAGAATTTCTCTTGTATTAATTGAACAGTTAAGTAAACAATAAACGTACATAATAAAAAGTCTTCACTGTCTTAAGTTGTGTCACACAAAAAGTAAAACAACATCTTTTTTTTAATAAGCTTTAGATAAATGTTGTACCACATGCATATTTTTACTTCCGAATCATTTGTTGTGATCTTATTGGCTGGTTCTGTAGGTGTGTTAAATCGATCGCTTAAAAGCATGAATGCTAATCTTGAACTTTGCAGAAGTGCTCTAAAGCTGTGAGCAGTCCTTCTCTCCTTTACTGCAATGAAGACTGTTGTGTTCACTTTGCTGGTTGTGGCTGTGGGTATGTAGATCTCTTTTAGTCATGATTCATGACAATTGTTAGTTTATGCCTACACTTAGCCTATATGTATTATAGATAGTCTATAGAAAGACTATTATAGATAGTTTTATTATTATTATTTATTATAGATAGACTCTTTATTTTAGATATAAATAAATAAGTCCCTTCTCACAGGTGTTGTTCCTAAATACCAAGAACATCTAACCGTTAAACCCCTATAAAAAACCCAATCATGACGCAACCATACTTTCCAATTATAGACCTATTTCAAATGTATCATTTATTTCTCAAAATCAAGTTGTTTTGGAGTCATTTGGAGTTTAATTGTGTTTTTGAAGAATTCCAATCTGGGTTTAGAAAATATCACAGTACTGAGTCAGCTTTATTGAAAGTTGTTAATGATATTTTATTGTCTGTTGACTCTTACTTCTGTGATACTCTTACTCTTAGAATTAAGTGCCGCCTTTGATACTGTGGACCACAAAATTCTTATCTCACGACTTGAACAATGTGTGGGTATTGAAGGTTGCACTCTAGATTGGTTTAAGTCCTATCTGAATGCTAGAACGTTTTCTGTTTGTCTTGACGGGTTCTCTTCTTCTGTTTCTGTTTTGGATTATGGAGTCCCTCAAGGCTCCATTCTGGCCCCTGCTCTGTTCTCGTTGTATGCTCCCTTCGGGGACTATCCTTTCTAAACATGGCGTGTAATTCCACTTTTATGCTGATGGCACTCAAATTTATTTGCCCCTAATGAAAAATAACAAAAAGGGCCTAAGTTCATTTATCAGCATGCTTGTGTGATATTAAGTCCTGGTTTTCCTTAAATGTTTTGCATCTCAACGAGAGCTAAACTGAGGTTATTGTTTTTTGGCCCTCAGGTGTTTCTGTTACTCCTGATGACGACCTGGGAGATTTGGTCCCCTATGTAAAACACTCTGTGAAAAACTTAGGTGTTATTTTTTATTCTGCTCTTAAATTTGATAAACAGATAAGTGCTGTAGTTAAATCTAGTTTTTTTTAGTTTTTTTATGAAGATTATTATCTAAGTCTAAGAGGTTTTTTTTAAACATTTGCAGAGTTTGAGAGAGTGATCCATTCGTTCATTTCATCTAGACTTGACTATTGTAATTCTCTTTATATTGGAATGAGTCAATCCAATATTAGTCGTCTTCAGATGGTTCAGAATGCAGCAGCCAGACTTTTGACAGGCACAAGGAAATGTAATCATATTTCCCCAATACTACGTTCGTTGCACTGGCTGCCAGTTTGTTACAGAATTGATTTAAAAATTCAGATTTTTGATTTTAAAGCCGTGAATGGATTATTAGCTCCAAAATATCTCTCTGATCTTTTGAAATTAAATAACTCAGCTAGATAATTAAGGTCATCTCAACAAAGACTGCTGATGGTTCAGGGATCTAGACTTAAGACAAGGGGTGACCGTGCTTTTTCTATTGTTGGTCCAAAATTGTGGAATAGTCTTACTCTACCCCTAAGACTATCCACAGAGTCTGTGTTCCTACCTCTTTTCACAGGCTTACAACTGTCCTTGATTTTGATGTTGAATGTTTTGATTGGTGTTTTCAATGTAAACTCCCTTTATCATTTGTTTTGCGGTCTTTCTTGATTTTTAGATATTTATCCTGTTGTACAGCACATTGGCCAACTACTGTTGCTTTTATTGAGCTATATAAATAAAAGTTGATTGATTGATTGATTTTGCATTAATAAAAGAACAATTCATTTTTTTATAAAGTTTACAGCACATGTGATAAAATCATTGGAGGTTATGAATGTCCGCCCCACTCCCAGCCCTGGCAAGTGTACCTTACGGATGGGTATACCACGTGTGGAGGATCTTTGATTGATAAAAGATGGGTTGTGTCTGCAGCTCACTGCAGTTTCATGTGAGTATATAACCTCCCTTTTTAACCTGTTTTTTGTTTGTTTTTGTTTCATGTTAAACCTACTTCCCCATGAAACATTCCTTTTTCTTTAAAAAGTCAATTTTTAAGGAATTGATTAGCAACTGGTTGTTACTGCTTCCTCTTTCTAAATGTGTACACTGAAATTTGGCAATATTCTAACAGAATAAATATATTAGAGCTGAGCAAAATATTCCTTGTCAAATAGACCTCTTTATCTCGACGTCTACTTGGGAAAGCACAACGTGTCTGTTACTGAAGGCACAGAGCAGCGGATCGATGCAGAGAAGGTGATTCGTCATCCAAACTATAATGATCAGACTCTTAACAATGATATCATGCTGATCAAGCTGAGAAAGCCTTCCATCTTCAACAAGTATGTGAAGCCAATCCGTCTGGCAACCAGCTGCTCTTCTGCAGGGGAGCAGTGCTTGGTTTCTGGATGGGGCAACACTGGAGGTGAGATGGCTGAGTAATGAAAATCTTCTTTTTATATGGTTAGATATTAAACGTGTATTCAGTCATTATACAACTTTTAGCACTGTTCATATTCTTTTTCCAGTTCACGATGCTTCTGTCCTGCAGTGTTTGAATTTGCCTGTACTCTCAAGTGCGCAGTGTAGGGGAGCATATGGTGCAAACATAACTAGAAACATGTTCTGCGCTGGATTCATGGAGGGAGGCAAAGACTCGTGTCAGGTATGTTATTGACTCAGTCTTCCTTTTTGCATGAGTTTTATATTTTTATACAAACACGCAATTTTGTCCTTTTCATTTTCCAATTTTCTTCTCAGGGGGATTCTGGTGGCCCTGTGGTGTGCAATAGGGAATTGAAAGGTGTTGTTTCCTGGGGCAAAGGCTGTGCTAAACGAGGCTTTCCTGGGGTTTATGCTGAGGTGTGTCGATACACTGACTGGATCAAATCCATCATAGCTAATAACTAGCTCTTTGTTCATTCAGGGGTGCGTTTCCCAAATGGTCGCAAGTTCCGTCGTTATCAGCATAGTTCAACGAGTCGGTGTTTGCATGTGCAAACGTGCTCTAGTACGTAAAAATTAGCCTATGATTGAATAGCAAAAATAAACAAAAGCAAAATAACTAAGAAAAATTTGAAATAGTCTTCAGATGCCATGTCTGTAATTTACAGCAAAATGTCTAGCATTAATTTGATCGCAAACAGATTAATTAAAAGTAGTTTTTACTCCTCCACCTGCGTGACATCATTAACCAACGTGGTTGAACAACCAATTTGCGACAATGTGGTTTTGGAAAACAGTCATGACTAGCTAGTTGATTTCTTCAACGTAGTGAAGCAGCGAGTTATGACATTGTATGGGAAACACACCCCTGGTCGGGCCTTTACCAGTTAATTTTCCTGAATTAAATTCAGTTTAAAACGTGTATGTGTTTCTATCTTTTATTTTTATATGGACATTATGTTTTTAAGCATTATTTAATCATGGTTGCTCCCCACCCCTAACACTGAGCTGCTACAGCAGAATGGCAAAATGAAGTACCCCACCATATGAGTGTGCAATGTCATCGACAACTAGGCCATCAGATGTAATTTCTTACACACAGTAGCAAGTGGAATACAATTCCTATTATAGTTTAAAAGATACAAAGCTACATCTTAAAAAAATATTTGCAACATCACAGCCAAATGTAAAACTAAGTGTAAAACTAGCTGTGTCATGCGATTAAGATATGTAAGAATTTTCATGTACTAATTGCTTTTGTATTGCCAATGTGTGAGCTTGTAACAAAACATTAAAAACGAGACTTTCTAGGTGAACTCAGTGGAAAGCTACAATCTATGGGTATAAACAACATCACAATAACAAGCATTTGAAGGAGCCTTTGAATTGGGACAGCCTCCATCGCGCCGGGGAGGTGCAATCGGGTTTCAAATACTCCCTTTGAAGGATGCAGCCTCTGAATTGGGACGCAGCAAGAGAACTGAGATGTCCTTCAAGATGGCTGAGTTTGATCGGTTTCCGGGTCATGGGCTGGAGGACGGCGGTGGGAGCAAACATCATTTTGAGTATTAAAAGGAACCCCGACTATTAAGACACAAAGGCCTAAATATGCTACAATTGCTCTCTCCAACAAAATACATATTTATAAATAAATAAAATATTTTCGTTATTTAAAAAATCCTCACAGTGTTTTACAGAATTTGAGCTACGAAGGCAGCCATTATTTTTGCGCGTGCAATGCATTCTGGGTCGATGACATGTATTGATTGCGTTCATAACAGAGAGAGGTGAGCTAATGGCGCTAAGTTTAACTGTAGCTACATCCTAAACGTGAATAATGCCACATTGTGGAGCGTTTGGTTGTAATTTCCAATTGAAAGGAAATAAGGGGAGTGATGTAAGCCTCCACTGCTTTCCAAAGGAGAAAAAAATATGAAAAGAGTGGGAAGTTGCTTGTGGACGAGTACAACTCCCTAAAGACCCACGGCTGTGTTCCAGTCACTTCAGCCCTGATTCATTTGAGGTATTTAGTCGGCTAAAAGAGCTCACAGGTGCAGCTGGTTACAAGCGAAGACTAAAATCAAATGCCGTGCCTTCAATTTTCCCCCACAAGGAGCCTAAACGTCCGCGCGTAGCGAGTGAAAGCTGCGCTAACAAGCGTCAAAGGCAAGAGACTCTGGATACTCTCCTGCTAGGATGTAAACAACCCGCTCCTTCAGTTGCAGTCGTGGAATACGAATCATCGAAACCTACGCCGATCATGGAGGTAACCGACAATCCACCAGATGTTAATAAATTCGTAACTGTAGGCCTACAGTGTTCTCCAAGTATGACCCATGCAGCAACGCAGGCGGATGTTAACATGTCGGATGCAGCTGTACAGTGGTCAGCTGATGTGGACTACCCGGTAAAAAAGGACCATACTTACACAGGTAAACATGAAATTGAGTTGGGCAAACGTGTACAGGAGGATGACATTGATAACTCCCAGGATCTGTTCCTCTCAGATGATGAACTTAGTGAACAGAGTCAACCACAGTATAGTCACTGTGATCCAGAATACATTGTAAGTTCATCTGAGTTTTCTCAAAGCCCCCAGGATCACAAGCTTCAACTAACACACATAAAGAAATTAGGCTTTTTCTAGTTTTTGAGGAACAGTTAAACCAATTGTTTCAGCGTTGTTTAAAGTGTGGTTCCCTGATTGTCCAGTGAAAGAGCTAAAAAATGAAGGATCACAGTTGACACTAGAGCTCACATGTGCTAACATCTGTAGTTACAGATGGCAGCCCATACACAAAAGAAATATATTTGAAATATATTTTTGGAATATATGCAAATATTTGATATTGGCCCAATAAATATATTTTAGTTCAATATGTAAATATATTTTCATATATGTTTACATATATGTTCATATATGTTTTAACTTTTGCAAATTGTTTCATTTGAAATTTAAAAAGTTAACATTTTCACAAACAACACATTTTCAGTTTATTTTTTTAGATAGACCACTTCATCTGTGGATAGTGCTCTACCACTTCCTAACCAGTAGGCCACGGCCCTTTACTGACGTTATTGGTCTAAAATGACAATTTTATGTAGGAAAGAACACACAGAATGCAGAGTTTTTCCCCCTATTTTTACAGAATTGATTACAGTTATTTAATAGTGTGTGTATGCAGTGTTAGACACTGAGTTCTATCTATTGTTTAAGTGTACTTCACTGTTGGAGTGTCACTGTTATACTTGCATCATAAATATTGTGCATGTTTTCAATATTTAAATGACTTCAGGAAATATGTCAATAAAACAACAATAAATCTAATATTTGCACTTAGTGTTAGGTACGTGCCACCTAATATGGCCTAATAGTCCTAGGAAAGCAACTATCTTACATTGCAGTCATTTAAATGTACAGTATTTATTATAGCTGTGTGTCATAATACAGTAGTGAAATATGGTAGCCTACTGTTGTATATAGGGGAAAAGGTAGAGGAATTACTATGATCAAAATTCATTTTCGACCCTTCTTTAGCAAGCTAAACATTTTATGACCATATATTTTGTCATATATTTTACATTACATGTTATAAATGTAAATATATTTCACACTTAACATCATATATTTTTGTTATATTTCAGAATATATTTCAAAATGATAAATATAAGTGAACAACAATGCAAATATATTGTATTTGGACATGTATTTGGAATATGTGCCACATATATTTTTGACACTTTAAAATATATTTCAATATATTTATTTTGTGTATGGGAGTCTCAGCCTACTCTGAGGGGACTAAAGGGACAGGAAACCTGCTTTTAACAGCATCAGTTTTCTTCAGTGGCATCCATTTTGCTAAATTTGAGCGTTTCTGTAGTAACATGAACCTCAAAACAATAAGTGAAGACACATACACATCACTGAGGAAGAAGTTTGTGTTTCCTGTCATTGAAAAAATGTGGATTAAAGAGCAGAGTACAGTGTTAACTAACATGAAATCACAAGAAGTTGTTGTTCTCTGTGGAGATGGCCGGTGTGACTCTCCGGGGCACTCAGCCAAATACTGTACATACACTTTTTTAGATGCACAGAGGCAAAAGGTTGTGGATTTAAAGGTAGTAAGCTGCACCCAAGTTTCGAGCTCTAATACCATGATGGAAATCAAAGGTTTTAAAGAAGCTCTCAAAACCATAGAAGAAAATGAAGTGAAGGTCTCAACCATCCCCACTGACAGACATCCACAAATCGTCAAAGAAATGAGGGTCAGTAATCCAGAAAAACACCATGATTTGACCCTTGGCATGTGGCAAAAGGAGTGTCCAAAAAACTGGCAACTGAAGCTAAGAGAAGGGAATGTGAAGGCCTGGGACAGTGGATTCCATCCATTATAAATCATTTGTGGTGGAGTGCACAAACCTGTGAGGGTAATGCCAAAGTCTTGAAAGAGAAGTGGATATCTGTAATACACCATGTTACCAACCGACACGACTGGCCAGGGAACAGGCACTATCACCAATGTGGTCATGAGCCCCTTGATGAGACGAGCCAGAGAACCAAGCTTTGGTTAAAGCCAGGATCTGAAGCCCACAACGCACTTGTGAAGGTTGTGAAACAGAAGCGGCTTTTGAAAGACCTGGATCATCTGACAAAGTGCATCCACACAACAAAACTAGAGGTATGATCAAATACAAACATATTTAATAAATATTCCATTCATTATGATGTGGCAGGATGTGACTCACATATTTTAATAGTTTAATTTCAAATTCAAATTTGTTTCAGGTGTATCACTCCATGTACCTGAAATACCTCCCAAAGAAAACACATTTTGGATATGATGTGATGATCCATGCCTCCATGCTTGCTGCTCTGGATCATAACAACAATGTGAACAGGGACAGGTGTGTGAACTGTAATCAATCCTATCCTTTGCAAGCACTATGTGACACTGGATATTGCACATCAAACTGTTCCTAACACCTTGTATCTATTTTCCATATTTCTGTTTTTGAACAGGCTATTTTTTCAAGATGGGGAGAGTGTTGGTGAACCCAAGTTCAAAATCTCATGAAGCAAAGTCCACAAGACATTCAGAGCAAGACCAGTGCCTGTTGAAAAGGACTATAGCTACATGACAGCTATGATTGCAGAAGTTCTCTCCTCTGTGTTAGATCCAACACATGTCATGGCTCCACAAGAGAGACTATCCAGATCACAGATCATTTTTCAAACACAGCAGTTTTCACGTTTCAAGTAGCTGCATCATTACGAACACATGGCGTACACACCAGCATAGTTCAAATGCACAATATCATTTTGAATTCTAGTCAAGCACACGTAGTACTTCAAACAAACATTTGATATTGGAGTACATGCAACATTTTTATTTAAACCATAAACATTTGGATACCTTATTTTGTTGCAAGCATAGCTTGTGCTCTTGCCAAAATGCCTTCAAATGTCAACTATCCAGCTATATGTTATTAAAATCCCTCCATGCCTCATCTACTTCTGCATGATCATTGTCTTCATATTCAAACCCTGTATAGATTCCACTTGGTTCAGAGTAGACGTTTCTTATTTTGTTAACAGCACATGATGGAATGAATGACTCTGCGGAATCTTCTCCCTAGCCAGCCATGCATCCACCATGTAAACTGCTGATATAAAGCATATCTGTAAGACCTAAAACTTTAGGCTAAAAGGCAGAATTTTGAAAACAGTTATACTATTACGTTATGAAAGAATGATTTAAGCTGTTTGTCTTAACCAATAAAACAGCTGAAGCCTTCACTGGAAGCGCACAGTCCAGTTAACTTTTTTTCACTATTTGTAGGCTACAGTGTAGGTAGGCTACTATAGCTCCTTTCACACAGCGCTTTGAACCCGGTAAATTGCCAGAGCGCCTTCTGTGTGAATGCAAACTCGACCCGGGATTTATGCCGGGATCGATGCCGGGTCGGGACCTAGTAACATTGCCGTGTTCAGTCCCGGAACGCGCGCTGTGTGAACAAAAGCCGTAATAATGCCGTGTAGTGATGACGCTGAAGCGCGGGATCGATCGCCAGCTGTGAAACGGTACGTAAAGCGCAATTTTATGATCGAATCAGAGAAAAAAATGCACAAGCGTGGCATTTTTACTAGTGATGGGAAGTCCGGTTCTTTTCCGCGAACCGGTTCTTTCGGACAGTTCGTTTCAATGAACCGGTTACGTCATCACGTAATGACGTCAATTCTATCATCCCGGCGGATAAAAATACATTCAAATAAAGGCATTTGTAATCATAACTTCAGTTAAATAATACTCATCGTCATAATCATCTTGGATAGGTTTCTTACATTTACGTTTTGAAAATGAACCCTGTAGTAGGCCTAAGGCGATGCGCAAACGCGCATGTTTTACATGTCTTGAAGTGAATAAACTGGTCTTCATCATTTTTATTTTATTTGTAATTAAATAATTTAGCCGAATTCGGCCCCTCATTCAAGTCCTTGGTTCACCCGTGCTCATGTATCAGCACAGCACATAGACAGTATAAACACAGCATCAGTTGGCCAAAAGAAAGTTCGGTTCAGAGACGCATGCGCAGTCTCTCCAGCTCGTCGGTTCTGTATCGAACGCGTCCGAAAGAAACAGTTCTCGGTTCTGTACTGGTGATCCGAGAACTGCTGCAACAACCAGTTCTTGACTCGAGAACCATAGCATATGCCTGTGTGTGAGCTGAGAACTACTGAAACCAGGCTATTGCCTTCAGTCGACAAAACTAAAAACTCGATGCATGTCTTCAGTATGTTTAATACGTTATGTTTTGATTAACACATAAACATTTACTTTGCACCCTTTAAAACCTTGGCAAGAGTTTACGTCAAAAATGTATATCAACTTACTTAGAAATTAAATGATCTGTTCCAGAAAATATAATGTTTTAGTAGGCTATAATAATAAATGTTTAGTTTTACAATCCATTCATTGTGTTTCCAATCTTTAAAATAATACAGTGAAAAGGCAGTAGCCTATGTGATAAACATGTTTCTAACATGTTTTATTTTGTTACACTTATTGATGTTCAATAAAATACTTAAGAAACATGCATTTCGTCCCTCTGAAAGAATTGCACGCATGCTCAGCTCATCAGCTCATCGGTTCTCCGTATCGAACGCGTCCGAAAGAAACAGTTCTCGGTTCTGTACTGGTGGTTCGAGAACCTCTGTACCTGTACGTTCGGTAGTGCGCGCATGCTCAGTATCAACTGCTCGTGCTCATCACTTCTCTCAGCACAACATGTCTCAGTTCAGTGAACTGTTGGATTTACTGGAGTAACATATATGCCTACTCCGGGATATTGGTTTATTTTGAGTCGAAGGGACTGTCAGGACTCAGGCATGCCTGAAAGTGAGTAACTTTAGTAACTTGTTGTGGATCAGTGCTGACGCAAGACGCGAACTGTTTCGAACGATTCAGTCCGATGTAGTGTACTGGTTCGACCAGTTCACTAAAAAGAACCGGTTCAAAAGAACGATTCGTTCACGAACCGGACATCATTAATTTTTACGGGTTTCGGAAAATCACTGGCAGTGTGAATGAACCAAAATCAAACGAACCCGGGTCAAATCCCGGGTCACTTTATCCGTGTATTTTCCGAAATCTCTGTGTGAAAGGGGCTTCTGTATACTCGGGTAACCATGTTCACGTTTGACTTGCCTATTATACCCCTTTTCCACCAACAAGAACCGGGTGCTGGTTCAGAGCTAGAGCTATTGCCAGTTCGGAGTTGGTTCGACTCCGAACTGGCAATAGCTTAGCAAAACCGGTTACTAAGAACCGGTTTGCGTTTCCACCGGCCAAGAGAGCCACAACAGAGCTATATCTTACGTCACTGCATACGTATCATGTTGCCCAGCAACGCTAGTGCGGCAGCGCCAAACACAAACACACCAGACTTGTTCGAGATGCATCGGCTTCTCGCAGAACGATCAAGCACATGAAATCAAAGCACTGCGAAAGCGATCAAAAAGCACAAGGAGTCGTATGATCTCCAAACACTCCCGCAGCTCTGATCGGTCCACGCTGCTCCGATGCATCTCGAACAAGGCATCAACAATAATAGACGTTGCGTTACTATGGATGCTCATGGGTTTGCGAAAATAAATCGGCATCCAAACACGGCGAATCCAACGCGTTCGTGCAGCTCGCCGTAACTTACATAGACGGATATTATAATCGAGCTGCTATTAGCTCGACTAGCTGCTATTTAAAAATGGCGGTCACAAGTTTCTCTTCAGTCTTGTTGGCCACGGTAACCCCGCCCCCAGCCTCTGACGCAAGCGGTTCTTTCTTGGCTCCGTTCTAGACCCTGCAATGATTTGGTGCTACTTAAAGGGACTATGTGTAGTTTTTTAGGTATTTTATTTTCTAAAATCAATATTTTTATTCATAAACATGTCCTCAATGGTGAACAAACACCTCGGCCAATTATCTGACTTATTCTCGTAAACGAAGAATTTATTATCTTTACATACATGGGACGGGTAAGTTCGCGGAGGCTTCCATGTAGTTCCGCCATCTTGCAAAACTATAATAGCAGAGAGGGACAAAAAGTACTAGGCCAACGCGTTTCCACAACGCGTTTTCGTTCAGAGCCAGCATCACGTGACTGAAGCCAGCAGAAGCGGAGGCGCAGAGCAGTGAGAGGCGCTTTGAAACTGCCCCGGCAAGTTTAAAAGGCTGCACTGTTCATTTTAATGGCGGACCATACATATGCCGAGCCACAGGAGAAGAAATCCTCGTCGCCAAAAGAGTCCCGATTAGAACGTAAAAGGAAACGTGAAAGGAAAATACAGAGAACACGAGTTAATGTCGGGATAGCTTTTTCCAGGTGGAAAGAGCTAATGCTGGAGAAAAATTTCAAAAGAGACGCTGAAGTTGCCTGCTTTCTCTAATGAATAATGAATGAATGAATTTCTTCTAATGAATAAATAAGGCATAACTACTAATTATAATAGTTCATGTTTTTCACAGTCAGTAATTCATACTGTAACATTCGTTTGTTCGTTGCGACATGTTGCAGTTTGTTTGAAATAACAAACCTGTTCACCAGAAGGAAAACTCGACGAAGTGCTATTAGAAGACATCCTGTCAAAGCTTTTTGGTACATATCGGCTGCCGTAGATGCAACGCGCATTTGAAAAAGCGAGGCGCTGGAGAGCACAATTCGTTTGAATGCAAAATACAATTTCACCGCTAGATGGGAGTAATTCCTACACAGAGTCCCTTTAAGAACCAGTTTTACTGGTTCGGAGCTGGTGCTTTGGCGGTGGAAAAACAAAGAACCGATTTGAAACTAGGCTCTGGCTCCGAACCAGCACCAGCTCTGCCTTGGTGGAAAAGGGGTATTAGTGACCTGGTTACGATTTGGTAGACCAGCACTATGCCGGTCATGGAGGCTGACGAGGGCAGCCCATAAAACATCTTGATTGAGGCAAACTGCATTAAAGTTTTCGTGTGCTGTGATACACGGAGTATCTGTAAATACAATCAAAGCATCTTGTTATAGCGTTTTAGTATATGTTCTCATCAGAATCACAATCAGCTTTATTGGCCAGGTTTGTGCAAACAAACAAGGAATTTGACTGGTAATATTTGCTCTAAAAGTGCAACACTCACTTAACATATAAAGAATAAAAACATAAAGGTCAGTATGAAATATAATAATTTAAAAAACTGAAGTATGCAGTATAACAATATACTATAGAATTTAGAAATGTACAAAAAAATATACAATAACAATTGGAGAGGGAAGGAATAGTGCAAATCAGTATAGTCTTGAGATTTTCAGATTTTAAATATGTTGTGCAAGGCAATTCAGTGCAATGGTAATTATTAATAACAATATTGTAATTGTAAGATTGAAAATGTACATGAGGTAGATGAGCAGAACAGTGTTGACTTTGTGCAGTGTAAGGGGGGGAGAGGGTATTTCTGTGCGTTCAACATAGTGACTGCTTGGGGAAAATAAAGCAAACGACGGCGGTAGATGACTTATTAAATTATTTATACTGATAGTATGATCGTCTGATCTAGCTAGGGTTGCCAACTGTCTGAAATAAAAATAAGGAACGGGGGGGGGGTGGGTGACATGCCCCCATGGAAGAAAATTTAGGCTATAAAGGCTATCATGATCATTTTGCCAACAATGAACCATGGATTTGTTTAGTTTATAATACGTTTTATTTTTTACTTAAACAAATACAACATATAGCCTAACATTCAAAACTCATCGGCTTAGACTGCATTTGAAGAAAAATAAACACAACAGTTTTCTGTAGCCTTGTGCGAACTTATTCAATAGAATTAGACTTCTAGAATGTTCTTTCCAGTGCAAAAAAATTATATTTTAATTTAATTAGACAACATTTTAAGGAAGTGTAGTGCAAATATATTTATATAATTATACTTCCATTATAGTTAACTTTCTTTCCAGTGCAAAACAATAATACATAAAAAAACCAGCTAATAAAGAAAATCTAAAATATTGCACTCAAATACTGCATTCAAGCAATACAACACCTGTATGCACATGGAAAATCTCACAGAAATAAATAAACCTTCAGACTAAGCACATTGTCCAGCTATTTTTTCCATGTGTACTTTTTTGATTTCTTTACAATGTCAGGCTAAACCTGTACTATCTCTTTTAATATAATCACTCTCTTCACAACTATATTTGAGTTTAAAAAATCCACATGATTAACGTTACATAGCCTACCATATCAGCCTCTGGAGACGTCTGACGGACAAGGAACCTTGATATTGCTCCCTCTGTGCCCGGACAATCGGCCTTGTATTCATTGTCCCTCACGCATTCCAGCCACGGGTAGTCATTTTCCCATTCAATTCTATATGTTTGTGCTCTTTTCTTTTTCGCCGGCTGCTCGGAGGCGCTCGGAGGTAGTCATTTTTACATTTCCCGCTGTTGTCACTTGTCGTCATCGTTGCTACGATACGTGACTCACAATGACTGAAACGACCAATTAAAAGGGCATTCTCTGATGATGTTCCAAGATGTTAAATTAGAAATTAGTATCTACCGCACCGTCGGTTTTTTTCTTATCAAAGCCTACTAATGTCTTCGTTCATAGTCTGACATATATTAGAAGCTATGTGTCTGTCATGGATTTGCACTGAATTGATTCTCAAAAATACGGAACAAAGTGCGTTCCGTATCAGTTCAATACGGAACAAGACTTTTATGTGTCAAATACGGAACGATTCCGTATTATACGGAACGGTTGGCAACCCTAGATCTAGCCTATACTTCGCCTATCCTGGACAGCTGCTGACAAAAAGTGGAGCTCTTACAGCAAACGCTCTCGTTCTCGCTTGGCATTGGCAAGCAGTTGCCGAACAGACACCATCTGTTTTGCCCCACTCTCGCTTCCTCAACTCTCTGATAATCTTCATTTTCATGTAACTCTTGAGTAGGGCTATCGTCTTCTGCGTTATTCTCCTGACTAAGCCTACGGTGAGCTCGGGTTCAAACTGAAAAGGCTGAACGGCAGATGTGTTCATCTCGCTACTGTCAAAACTTAGCTAGCTAGCCGGTACATTGGAAAAACAATAAACGAAGCTGCTGCAACCTTTACATGTCACTACCCAGAATGCATTGAGACGTAAATAACTATGACGGCCTACGAGTGAATGGATTTTCGGCTTTTTTTAATAAAAACAAAAAAAAATTGGAGTGTTTTTGTATCACCTTTTTATAGTTGACGCCCACGTTAATCTTATAAGGCCAACATGCCGCACTAGTCGGGGTTCCTTTTAAGAAGCATCCCTTGTTCCTACCTGCAGAGATCATATCCAAATCTGATCCAACACACCTGTCTGTGGTAATCAAGTGTTTGAAGATCTTATTTAGCTGGCTCAGATGTGTTTGATCAGGATTGGAGCTCAACTATGCAAGTACTAGGTAGTTGTCCAGGAAAAGGATTGGCACCCTTGTTGTAGACTGAATATTTTGTGAAGGTCTTGTTTTGCCAGAAAAATCAAAAGGATATGACGTGTGTTCTGGAGCGACTCTCTTCCGTTCAATGAGACATAAAACTAATGCTTACAATGTTTAAGATAACGTAAAAAAAAGCAATGCAGTGCTGTAATATCAATGCATCATATAAAGAAAAGGGATTATTTCAAACTATAGTCTCACATTGCCAGATCTATTGTCTACTCTCAAATATACTTTATAATCAATCATAACAGTAGCCTGGGTTTCCCCATGCTGCCTTGAGCGCAGCACGATTTTATTCACGCTGCTAGGCAGCCTGGATACCATGGACCAGATTTTCGCCTCAGCGAGGGGACCAATCACAGAATGGGGAGGGAGCAGCAAGACGATGACGACGTCTATGCGACACACCGAAGCAGTTTGTTTATATCTATGGATCCAACATAGTTACCCTTCGATGTTACCTTTCGATGCAGCCTTAGATAATGTTCTAAGTAGTTTAGTCTTCTTCAGCCATCGTCTTCTTCCTCATCGAATTTCTGTCGCTCTACATACGTCATCTGGTATAATTGAAACGATTGGCTATGAGCTACGTACAGGCGCATTTGATAGACATTCGTAGCGCCCAATAAACGGCTCTGGGCATCCGTAAACCACGCCTCAAATACGAGAAAATGAACATCCGAAATCTCTTGAATAGGTATACCTATTTGGAATAAGCAATTACTTTGTGACCAATAAAAAAGTGCATTCTTATAGTATGAATGTAATGTGGATGTACTACATTCGTCATGTTGTCATTATCACGTGACCTAGCACCGTCACTTGTGTCGCTTCACTGCCATTCACAAATTCTCTCCCGAGGCCTCATGGGATAGTAAAGTGTCCATAATATGCACACTCCAGAATCTTGCCGGAAAAAAATAGATCATCCGGGTACTTTTTGCCTAATCTTTTATGAGTAGGCTACTGTAAATTCAGACATGGATTTATCAGAATCATGGATTTGATTCAAAACTGAAATTTTGTAAAATGAATCCATGTTAATCGAGTGGTTTAATCCAAGCCTTGTGAAGAGATACAATAGCTTTATACACACAAGCTTCCGTGTTTACCATGTGATGCGCTATATGTTTTGTGTTCATAGGCAAATAAAAGCCTAAATTAAATCTGTTCATAATATAAAGTGATATATATATATATATGCGTTTTGAAGATTAATCAAAGTCTTGGTTTGGAAAAACATGAGTGAGTAAATATGACCAAATGTAAATTTTTTGGGTAAACTTACACTCACCCAAAAATGTTGGGTGAGTAAAATGTTGCCAATGTAAATGGTTAGAAAGGTATAAGAGCCAGAGAAAAGTAATATTATTATGGTGATGATGCCTGATAGAAGTAACAGCAACATGTGTTGGCTTAATTCAACCTAGAAAACAGCAGAGGGAGGCATTGAGCACATCACGTGTTTGATGCCACTTTAGGTTGGAGAGGGTCTTAAGACTAACAGCTCCCTCTAGTGGTGGGGGTGGTGATGGCGCAATGGATAAGACACATGCCTTTGGTGTGAGAGACCCGGGTTCGAATCCACTGTGAGACACCAATGTGTCCCTGAGCAAGACACTTAACCCCTAGTTGCTCCAGAGGCGTGCGACCTCTGACATATATAGCAATTGTAAGTCGCTTCGGATATAAGCGTCAGCTAAATGAATAAATGTAAATGTAAATGTAGTGACTTAAAACTAAAATGTCACAGACAGAGAAAGCCTACGACTCCTCTCCTCTGCCTTTCTCTCTTAAAGGGTTAGTTCACCCAAAAATGAAAATTCTGTCAGTAATTACTCACCCTCATGTTGTTCCAACCCCGTAAGACCTTCGTTCATCTTCAGAACACAAATTAAGATATTTTTGATTAAATCTGAGAGCTATCTCACTCCTCCATAGGCTTCTAAGGGACTGAAACTTGCTGGCCCAGAAAAGTTATTAAAGAGATCGTTAATATAGTCCAAGTGACTCCAGTGGCTCAATCTTAAGTTTATAAAGTGACGAGAATACTTTTTGTGCGCAAAAAAACACAAAAATAACGACTTTATTCCACTATTCATTTCCTTCTCTCTGGGCCTCAAGTTATTCCACGTAGTGTTTTAATGCAGCGCGAGATAGCTCTCAGAATTAATCAAAAATATCTTAATTTGTGTTCTGAAGATGAACGAAGGTCTTACAGGGTTGGAACAACATGATGGTGAGTAATTACTGACAGAATTTTCATTTTTGGGTGAACTAACCCTTTAATCTGTGCAGCATTATGTGTGTAACTGGTTTGTTGTCTGCATTGTGTGTATTTTGTAGTTAGAAACGGGACAGTGGGTGGCAGTTTCGCTGGATCTTTTTTTCCTCCTCTGATAGAGAACACATAAGCAGCCTCTGAGTGAATTACACTTAACGTTCTCTCTTCCATTCAGTTACTAGCCTGGGTTTCCCCATGCTGCCTTGCTCGCAGCGCGATTTTATTCACGCTGCTAGGCAGCCTGGACACTATGGACCAGATTTTCCCCTGAAAAAGGGAACCAAGCACAGAACGGGGAGGGAGCAGCAAGACGATGACGACACCAAAGCAGTTTGTTTATATCTATGGATCCAACATGGCATCAGACTCGACGTTACCTTCTACCCTCATGTTTATCTTGCACAAACGGTAATATTCGCTAAACGCCATCGTGTACAAATAAATCTTTGACCCATCGTCTTTTTCCTCGTCGAATTTCTGTCGCTCTACATACGTCATCTGGTATAATTGAAACGATTGGCTATGAGCTACGTACAGGTGCATTTGATAGACATTCATAGCGCCCAATAAACGGCTCTGGGCATTTGTAAACCACGCCTCAAATACGAGAAAATGAACGTGGTTCCCAGACCAAGTCTCAAATGAGACTTGGTCTGACGTTAGCCAGGCTATTCAGTTACAACACAAAAAGGCAAAAAGGAAAATTACATTAAACAAGAATATATATACCTGATATAGAGAACACATAAGCAGCCTCTGAGTAAATTGCCCTTAACGTTCTCTATAAAATAAATATGACGTACACATCACCATGTGCTCTCATTTGCACATATTTAGCAGGAGACAAAAATATAACTCAAAAGTGACAAATTGAGAAAATGTAATCATTACATTAAGTAAAATAACATTACACACATGAATTGGAGCGAAAATATAGACATAAAAGCAATAATTACAATAAAGATCATCAGAAGTCGAAAATCATCTTCTCAAATTTTTGGAGGTTTGGCAAACCAATTTAAAAGGTCCATGTCCACCACATACTGGTCTGGAGTGTGGAGCGCACATTGGTACAACTATCTAAGAGTAATGACAAGGGATAAGGGGAATCCTCAGTACCTTTGATTGAATTAACCCATTTCCGAATAGCACCTGCAGAGATATGATTAATTATTATCTGTTCAATTTCTTGAGATAGCTGAAATCTTTCTCTTTCATTTGCAACACATTTTTAAAAGAATATGCTACGTTTCTGGGAGTCCACATTTGTCACAATTACCAATTTAGTGTTTCCCTATGCAAACTGTAATTTAATGTGTATGCCCTATTCTCAGTCTCATAATATCCTTCCTTCTATTGCCATACCTTATTCTTTCAGCACCAACATACTCCTGAACCTGATATAATTGTCTTCTTTTTTTTTTTCATTATCCCAAATTGTTTTGCCATTTCTTTCTTATTTATATCATTATTATAGTAGTGGGGTGGTAGTGGCGCAATGGATAAGACACATGCCTTTGGTGTGAGAGACCCGGGTTCGAATCCACTGTGAGACACCAATGTGTCCCTGAGCAAGACACTTAACCCCTAGTTGCTCCAGAGGCGTGCGACCTCTGACATATATAGCAATTGTAAGTCGCTTTGGATAAAAGCGTCAGCTAAATGAATAAATGTAAAACGTAAATTATAGCTTAATTTCAGCTTTAATATTGATACCTTAAATTCAACTTTGTGACTGTTTCAGGGCCTTCTTTGCAGGCTGATCCACTTCCTTGTTCCCTTCCACACCTACATGATCCGGCATCCAAAGGAAATATACCAATATCATAAATGTTCTGTACAAACATTGCAATATGTCATTTAGAATGTCTTGTCATGCTTCAGATTTTCCACTCTGTAAACTTGTAAGGGCAGCCATTGAATCTGTACATGTCAATGATGTATTAGGTTGTACCTCTTCAATCCACTGTAGAGCTAGAAATTTGGATAATAATTTAGTAGAAAATACTGAAATATGTTCTGATATTCTTTTTGCAATTTTGATTTTGAATGTAGGTATATCCACTGCTGCTGTACTTCCAGATTCTGGATCTTTAGATCTATCATATCTGCAATACTGAATAATATATGTTTGATTTATGTATTGCTGTACCACTGTAACTGTTGGTATTTTCATTTCCTTGTTACTAATCTCTTTATGAATATGTAGATCAACTAGTGGCATTGGGAACAACCAGGGAGGTATTGCCGGAATTGCCACTGAAGGCAGTAGCACCTAACTGCAGTTGGATCCAGTTCTAAGGGGTGGAGATTGGTAGGTTTAGGGGTGGGTTTAGGGATCAGGTGGTGGAGATGGGTAGGTTTAGGTATAAGGTGGGAGGAGTTGGATCTGGATCCAGCTCCTCCCCCTGGATTTCATGTTCTGCAGTGAGGACCATCTCACTGAAGGTGCAATATCAAAATCATTCAGTTCCATACTCTGTGCATCCTTCTTCCCAACAGTCCAAAAAAAACTTGCTTTTTCTTTATATTCATATTCCCAACATTCTATTATAATTTTCTTAACTGGATGACATTCTAAATGACCCTTTACTCCAGTCCAGTATCTCATCCTCAATTGAAGTCTACATAATTCTAGAGGCATTTATTCCGTTTCAATGATGTCACTGGCGATGATCTGAATGCTCTGCAACATATACTCTCATTTTCTTCTAAGTTTGCATCTCAATCTTTTTAATCCATATTTATTCGCTGAGCTGTACACCATAGTCAATGTTAGATCTTATCACTGCTTTATATATTCTTTTCAGTGACTGACTCCTTACTCCCCATTCAACTCCTGATCTGCTCCTTAATATGTTTATCCCTTTTTTACATTTTTCTATCAGTTTCGGAATATGCATTCTGAATTTTAATTTTAAATCCATCCACATTCCAAGAAATCTGACTACATTTACTTGTTCCAACTGATGCCCATACATTTTAATATTCATAGTGGGATTAAATATCTTGTTCAAAAAACATATTACCTGAGTTTTTGCCACAGAAAATCTAAAACCCTAAATTTCTTAGCCCAATTCTCAACCTCATCATTTGGCATTTTCTTTTCTACACATGGAACTTTTCGTCCCCTTATCCATAATGCTCTGTCATCGGTATACAATGACTTACTCCCACATCAATATTGTTAAAAATTTAATTTATCATTAAGTTAAAAAGAACAGGACTACTTACACTTCCTTGGGGAGTACCGTATAGGATAAGTCTGAGAATATGTGGACCCCACTACTTGAATTGTTCTCCCAAATAGAAACATTTTAATTGTATTTTTTCCCTTTTATCCCCATACTATCTAATTTCATTAATATGCCCTCCTTCTACAGCATATCATACATCTTTTCAACGTCGAAAACACTCTTACTACTACTTCTTTTCTAACTTGGGCCTTTCTTATTTCATTTTCCAGACATAAAACTGAATCCATAGTATTTCTCCCCTTTCGAAATCTACTCTGATAAGGAGACAAAAGGTTCTTGCTCTCTATAACATATGATAATCTGTTCATAACCATCCGTTCCATAAGTTTGCATATATTTGATGTCAGGGATATTGGTCTGTAGTTGGTCTGATAATGATCCTTTCCTGGTTTGGCTATCAGTGCTATAACTCTGTGCTTGTATGCACCAGGCAACATTTTTAAAAAGTCTTAATATCATATTTAATGATATATCAGATAAGACAAAAATCATCCTACCTCTTAATGGAAGATGCAGTTATGTTGCAAAAGGGAAGAAGAGGAGACAGAACAGGAAATTAGGTTGGCTCATGATGACATCACAAAAATTAAAGGGGAAAGCAGCTACTGTATATAATATTTTTTTTTGTGTGAAGTCTGTCAAAGTTAAAGGGATAGTTCACCCAAAAATTACTTAATTAAATTAATTACTCACCCTCCTGTAGTTCCAAACCGTAATACTTTCGTTTATTTTCTGAACACAAATGAAGATACTTTGATTAAATCTGGGAGCTTTCTGTCTCTCCATTGACAGCTTCACAACTGAAACTTTGACACTTCAAAAAGTTCATAAAGTGATCGTAAAACAAATCCATGTGAATTGAGCGGTTTAGTCCAAATTTTCTGAAGAGACTTGAGATTCACATTTAAACATTGATCAGCGACATAAACAGAAGCTCAACCAAACCTGCTTGAACAAACCTCATTGGTTCTTGCGGAAGCTCAAACGTACTGCGTAACACACAAGAATGAATCTCATTGGTTCTCACATCATGTCAAACGAACATGCTTGAGCTTCCATTCACCACAACTGATGTGTGAGTGATGAATATGAATATGTGAATAAAAGCCTAAATTCAATATAAAGCGATCGAGTCTCTACAGAAAATGTTGACTAAAACCACTCAATTCATATGGATCCGTTTTACGATCTCTTTATGAACTTTTTGAAGCGTCAAAGTGGTAGTTGCATAGCTGTCAATGGAAGGACAGAAAGCTTGAAGATGTCATGAAAAAGATCCTCATTTGTGTTCCGAAGATGAATGAAAGTCTTACAGGTTTGGAACAACATGAGGGAGAGACAGAATTATTATTTTTGGATGAACTATCCATTTAAGTTCTAAATGGCTATTTGAAGATCACACCTCTTTTTTTACTGCTGTTTTACTGATGAATTATCAGCTTCAGCGAGCTTAAGCAGTGCTATTTGTGTCTGTCTCTGACTGGCTACTATTTCTGCTGGTAAAACTTCTCCAGGGTTAAAACCCTAATGCTACTGTAAGGAGCTTATTGCTTGCCTTTCTCAGGCTCAGTCCCTTTCTCCTCCCTCTTAAGACTGCAAGCACACACCTGCCACAAAAATCTTTTGAAAGGTAAGTTTAAATAAATTGATTCTTTTTAACATATAAAGTGAATTTTGAGAATGTTATGAGTGATCTGATGGTGTCTATGCAACAAAAGCAACCCTTTTAATAACATCACAGTTTATGGCTCTGTTTTGGTAAATAGATTGTGTTAGTGACTTTGACTGTCGAATAGTATCTGGTAAAATTTTAATTTCTGTTCTGTTTCTATCTATGTAATTATTGACTTATTTATTAGCTGGTATTGCATGGGATCAACATTTTACAACACTTGGATGGAACACTGAAACCAAGATACTAAACATTTAATATTTTACGCTCATTTTAACTGCTGATTTTGTCTTATTTCCATTGCACAAACCATGACAGAAATAAACATTTAAAGACCCCATGAAATGGCTTTAAAACAGGAAGTTTGGTCAGGTCATATCGAAGAGTGTGTCTTTTTTTTATTATAGTGATACAGCTATGATTTGCTACTTGCTATTGCCAGTAGGAGGCAGGTTCAATGGGGTTCTAAATAGAACCCTAGCATTATTGAATCAATTTTAAAGAGCACTTTATGCCAAAAAGACTCTATATAAGGTGAAATGTCTTAAAATGATTGCATTTTGGTGTCCGCGTGGACCATGCACAATAGAATGGCGGGCGCATGTGCAAGGTGATTGTTGATACAGAAGAGTCCACTAGGTGGCTATATGCACAGTTGTGATGTACTGTGCAGTAGTCAAAGAACAGTGTGGAAAGAGCGATAAAAACAGTACACAAAGCAGCATATTCGTCTCTATCATTTTTGTTTTGGTTCTTGTTCTAAACTGCATTTACTGGCGGATCCGCTACTCTTCTTCTTTTATCCTTCTGAACAAATGTCCTGTACATGACATGACTCAGTGCTGCCCTCTAATGTCTGGTAGAGTATAAAAAGCAATTGTATTGCACATATGTCCAACTTGTTCATCCACTCTGAGTGTACTTTGAAAGCTGTGCGGACATGACTGTGCGTGAGACAGAATGGAATGCGGAGAATGAAGTATACCCAGGCCTATATAGCACATTTTCTTCTAAGAGGGTGAAACATTATCAATATAGAGAGCATTTTATTGGATACAAATCTGCACCTGAGTGCAGAAGAGATTTCCTCCCATCTCATTTTGTCCCCTTCATCATGTCCCTTTAGGGGCTCCGTAATACAGGGGCTAAATGCGGACCTGGTAAAAGGTGCATTTGATTGTATTTTTCTCTAAACCACTAGATGGCATAAAAATACACTGTAGCTCTTTTTCCTAAACATCCGCGCATGTAGAATTTTAGCTGATACTAGATGTGATAGCAGGCAGTAGCGCGAAGTTGATTCTGTATAATCAAATATAGGCTATAACCAAATATATTTTGAGACAAAGGTCTTAATAGTAATTTAAAGTTTTAAAGCTAATTAAATAAACCGTTCTGGAGAATATAGTATCTGATAACCATGGTATTTGGGGTAAAAAGCACCCCTACTGTTGGGGCCGAATATGGCACAATATTTGACGTGATTTAGTTGACTATTTCATTTGTTGACATGACATAGTTAAATTCAACTGGTCAATATAATTGATTAATTTGGCTGTCCACCTTAGAGATAACCACCATATTTATAATGAAACCATCAGATTTAAAATATGATATTAATCCTCATACAATATAATAAAATCCTATGTATTGTTACTATAATGACATTAAATAATGGGATCTGCTTCAAACAGTGTAAAAAGCTTTCAGAATCTTTTTTTTTTTCAGTAAAATTTTCAGTAAAAAAAAAAAAAAAACATATTTAAATGAATTTGTTGAACAAAAGTAAATGAAAATGATTTTATTTATCAAGATTTTCCGAAGTTATTGTTTTGAACAAGTATTCATTTTGATATTACACAAAACATATTACTTTTGGCTAATTGTATTTATTTAGCTAATTTAGTATTTGTATACTGGGGGCCTTTTTGTGATGTAAATATATGATTTTTAAATAAAACAATCTACTTTTATAATTTCTCTTCACAAAACGTGTTGTATCATCAACGTTCAGTAAAATATACTTTTAGTGGGAGTAAAAGAAGATTTTCCTTTAGCCCCTAAAGTGTATTTTAGCAGCTTTCAGGAGTAAACTAATATATTGACGACCTCAAACATGGACTCAGTAAAGTGTGGTCTGTCAGTGTGTGTCTGGCTTTTGGTTATTGTGAATACATGTTTTTTTTCCCCTTCCTCATGTGTACAGGTCCAGCCTCAACCAGACGCAAAGATGTGTGACCAGACATTTTTGGCCATCACGTTTGGCCCGTGTGATAACTGCACTCAGAACAAACCTCTGATGAATATTTATCTGAAGAATGAGCCCATCAACTACTGCTCGCTGTGTGTGGAGCTGGTATGTTATCACACACTTCAGCTGCTCCAGGATCAGTTCAACAACACAATGCTTATTTTAAAACCTTAGTCTCTCAGAAAATTATTTCTGCATGCTACATCCACACTGTTAACTTATTTATTCTGTTGCCTGACTTATAATCAGCCATCATTGTTAAAAAATAAAACTGAAAAGATTCAGACTGACATTACATGCTTATGAGGTCAAAAAAAAAAAACACTCATTAAATATCACTTTATGCCACACACAGTCCTCAACACTTTATGGAACACAGCAACAATTATAAGTATACGACCAAACACATCTTGACATCATAACAGTTACTAAACATGACACCAACAACAATAATGTAAATGAAAATGGGAGGAGGGTAATATGGGACTGAGGGTGTTTTCACACTCGAGTCCTCTTTAAAAGAACCGAACTCAGTCTTCTTTAAGTGGATTAAGAGGTGAAAGTGAAAAAGGACCCAGTTCTCTTCACATTCACACTGTCCCTGTCCCTGAAATAGGACTCAGATACTTTTTTGGTCCACCTAAAGTATATGTGGTCTCAGACTTCTTTGTGTTTATACTGTTGCATTCGTACCATTAGCTGAATGTGAACCGTACTCAGACCACCTCCCGAGATGGTCTCGGTTCAGTTCGGTTCGCTTTTAAGGGGTCTGAGATCATTTGAAGTGTTCACATATGGGCCAAAAATCACAGGAACCGCGCTCAGCCCCTTGAAACGGACCAAGTGTGAAAACACAAACCCATTTTTCCCACAGTCAGACCTATTTAAATTATTTTTTAAAAATCCATAAATCCAACACAACTGCAATGCTTTTTGCATTGACTTTAAAATCATTGATTGTGTTAATAAAGTAAAACTGTATCAAGATGCATTACTTCTGGAGAAATGTCATTTTCTTTTAGATGTCACACGTTTATTGAATGTTTATGCTCTTATTAATCTTTACTTTTTATCGGAACATTAACGTTTGTGAGATTTATCAATCTGGACAGTTTTTTTGTCAGTTGATAATACTGATCTGCGGATTTATTTTATATTTATTTTTATGGAGTTTATTTATTTATTTTTATGAGGGATTTGTGAAGAGTAGTTAGTAAAATGTTTAAACCCTAGTAGTTTGGGTCAAATATGGACGAACCCAGCCATTGGGTTAAAATTTACATTAAATTTTTAACCCAAAGTTTGGCTTTGTCCATTAAAACAACCCAGCATTTTTAGAGAATTTTATGGCAACATTGTTTTGGTAACATACAGTTGAAGGTAAAAATGTATTTATTGCTTCAGCATATTTGTTTGATCTAAGATGAATTTTTAACTGTTTAACTGTTACATTGTTATTTTCGCTGTGATACTTTTGTCCTGTAGATTTAATGGCTCAGAGTATTTGTTTCACAGAGGTGAAGGATACTCCAAAACACATTCTCATGTCATCACTTAAACATAACACGTGTGTAAAGTGCTTTATCTAGAGCTCTCTGAAAACACACAGGCTCTGAGAGAACAGCACTGTTATTTAGACCACCAATACCAACATGTATTTGTGTTGTATTACAAAAGTCACAAAAAACCAAATCAAATAGGCTACAAATACCAGCACGAACGCACAGTCAGAAGTTACATAAAAATGACAACTGACGATTTCAATTTGAAATTACTTTGATGGAAGACTATACGTGATTTAGAAACATACATTTTCAAGACTGAGCAAAACGATATAAATCAGATATAAATGTGATTTTGGGCTTCAGTCAGTGAGCACCAGAAATAAATGTGATGCTGATGGTGGTGATGTGTCACGTGACGTTTGCGCTAACGTCAGAGCATCATCAGCTGTGCAGACTGTGCAGTATCAGTCTCGGCTCATGATAAAGAACATATTTTCTGACCCATCCGTCATCCATCTGTGTTTTATTAAAGATGGCCTGTCAGGGACTTACGAAGGGCGAAACCATCCATTCACTGAAAGCGGAGTCTGAGTCTTTGAAAGCCAAACTAGAAGAGGAGAGAGCCAAACTACACGACGTCGAGCGTGAGTAAAACACTCAGTGGTTGTGTGTCAAAACCTAGCGAGCTGCCTAGCTAGACTGCATTCATGGACATCCCAGGTAATGCGCGAGATGCCAAAACATGCCGTATCCGTAGGCAGCTCGATTTGAAATATACCAATATCTGCCAAACACGACCTAAATGTAAGAGATTAATACATTTCTTTGATGTCTTCTATAGCGATCAAAATATGTTCACGTAACATGCACGAAACCAGGTGGACGCTTTTAATATTATATGGCCCAGGATAAGTCAAGATTTTGATTTAAGTTTAACCTTTAGATTTTAACTACATTTAGGCCTGTATACAAATAGACTATATTAAACATTTAAAATAATTTAGTATTGTTTGAAAAATCTTGAAACTGCTGTCCAGTAATTTATAGAAGTTTGTGACAAAATGTACAGCCAAGTCATGAAGTTCTTAATTCTTGGAAGGTTAAGAACTTGAAACCAGTAAATGAAAATGATACAGATCCAAAGCACATGGGGTAGTTACTAATACATATTTTATGAAATAAACTAATATGCCATATTAAAGGGACCATGGACTGCATTCTGCATTTTTTTTTTTATTATTTTATAATGTTTCCTGCGGTGCACTTATGATTTTTACACCTAATATTGTCTAATTTGGAATAAAGTAAATTTTCTATCCTGATATTAGCCCTCTGATTTAATGCTTTGTTGGAACTGGATGACTGCTGTGATCCTCTACATTTTGAACTGGAACTCTCTCTGTCCCCCCTTGAAATTCACTTCCTGGATTCAGTCCCCCCTGAGACCCCCCTTGAGCATTGTTAGCATCATGCTTTGCCAGTTGAACCACAGGAACACTCAATATTAAATGATCCCCATGTTTGCCCAAGCATTTTTTTAAAGCACAAAGGATTATGGGCATTTCACTATTGTAGGATCCAACATCGCAATGAAGTTTGGTTATATGTATTTGTGATTTGTGTTATTATAAAATGTGTCAGTAAAAATATCACATTGTAACAAATTTTACAGTAAATTTTACAGTAGCATGGCCTGTATTTGTAAAATTACAGTATGATGTTATGTTCTAGGGGCTATTTTATGCAGTTTCTTTTACAACAGTTAAAAAGCAGGAACTAAGATGCAGATATACATCACCGACTACCAGCAAGTAGTAAAAATGTAATTGAATCATGCTGCAATGTATGCTGTAATAGTAAAATATTACAGTTGCAATGGAGGATTATATTGTTTACTTATAATAATTACTGTTGTAAATGTAATTGTATTGTTAAATACATTTAAAAAATGGCAATTTGGTACAGTCATATATCTGTCCTAATATAATAGAGCTCATCATCAATCATGTTACATCTTCCTGATGCTGAGATGTGTTTTCAGTTCTGGTTCAGTTTCAAGTTCTTCAGGTGGTCGTGTGGTTCATGCAGATTTGTCTTTCTGACTGCAGTGCATCAGGTGGCGGAGAAGATGGAAGCTCTGGGTCAGTTTGTCATGAAAACCCGGAGAACTTTAAAAGGACATGGAAATAAAGTGCTGTGCATGGACTGGTGCCGGGACAAGAGAAGAATCGTCAGCTCCTCTCAGGTAACAGGACGTATCATCACTGTTTCTAACCACTGCTGTAAAAGATAGATTTTTTTTTTTTTAGTAAATGTCATCTGTTGTCCTAAAGAGTTAGAAGCTGAAATAGATCAGTTATACACAATCTTTATTGTATTAATAATGTGTAAGTCTTTACTGAAATGTTGAATCTCTCCTATAGGATGGAAAAGTCATTGTGTGGGATGCATATACAACCAATAAGGTAAATCTTTCTATCTGTGTCAAATGGTTTTCTAGACAGATTTTTTTCAGTGCTACAGCGATTTCAAATAATAATCCTCATGTTTTACAGTTGTAATGCACTTAAATGGAAACCCAGAGTATTAGTGACAAACTAATCCGACAGCAACATAAACACACACATTAACACATCAGCCATGCAGAATGTGTTCTTCTGTGTACAATTTAAATAATCAAACGTGTGTGTGTGTTTTGATAACCTGCATTTTCATAGCATGTTTGTGTGTATGAGTGTGGTGAATGCGATGCCGGTCCTACATTTCTGGGGGCCCTCAGCAAAACTTTGTAAAGGGGCACCCGTTCAAATGATGTATGTCTACTATGTTATATTTCAGCATAGAAACACATTCTTAGACGGGTACTGAACATAATCTAGCTAACACTTATAATTAATTTACAATTTAAATGTTGCTGGTATATGTAATAATCAAAGTATTTATTATAATATACTTTAAATAACATAAAAAATAAATGTCAGAAAAATATTTGTTATGCTGTTGTTCATAAATAGGACGTTGTCATGTCACCGTCAGTGTCCCAATGTGTCAGGGTCCTTCCTGTCCTTACCAGTGCCCGAATTTGTGTGATATACTGACTCACAACCTAGGGAGCTGATTGAGACGCACACATATAGGAGTTAAGATGATTTGCTGAAGATCAAACTGAGCATCAGAATGGGGAAGAAATGGGATTTAAGTGAGTTTGAACATGGCATGGTTGTTGGTGCCAGACGGGCTGGTCTGAGTATTTCAGAAACTGCAGTTCTACTAGGATTTTACAGCACAACCATCTATAGTGTTTACAGAGAACTGTCAGACAAAGACAACATATTCAGAAAATGACAGTTATGTGGGTGAAAATGCTTTGTTGATGCCAGAGGTCAAAGGAGAACGGCCAGACTGGTTGGAGCTGATAGAAAGGCAACGGCAACTCAAATCACCACTCATTACAACCGAAGTCTGCAGAAGAGCATCTCTGAACGCACAACACTTCCAACCGAGTGCCACTCCTGTCAGCTGAAAACAAGAAACATGCTACATTTTGCATAGGCTCAACAAAATTAGACAAAATGAGATTGGAAAAACGTTGACTGGTCTGATGAGTCTCGATTTCTGCTGCGACATTCAGATGGTAGGGTCAGAATTTGACAATAACAACATGAAAGCATGGATCCATCCTGCCTTTTATCAACGGTTCAGGCTGCTGCTGGTGGTGTAATGATGTTGGGGATATTTTCTTGGCACACTTTGGGCCCCTAGTACCAATTGAGTTTTGTTTAAACGCCACAGCCGACCTGAATATTGTTGCTGACCATGTCCAACCCTTTATGACCACAGTGGACATCTGATGGCTAGCAGGGTAACACGCCATGTCACAAAGCTCAGATCATCTCAAACTGGTTTATTTAACATGACAATGAGTTCACTATATTCAAGTGGCAGATTAATGCATCCTCAATTTTTTGTCTTGGTCAGATTTGTAATTTTTTTTTTTTTTTGTGATGTGTTGTGTACTGTGCAGGAGCATGCGGTCACTATGCCCTGCACTTGGGTCATGGCCTGTGCTTATGCCCCCTCTGGCTGTGCTGTGGCTTGTGGGTGAGTCATGAGAGTTTCATCAGTGTAATAATTATTGGTCAACTCTGATCTTAACTGAGAATTTATTGTATTATTGTATATTGTATTATATGAGAGTCCTAAACAGAGCCCTCTCTTCAGGTAATAATTAAAAGCATCTAAAGTGCAGCTCTGAGATTGTAATGAAATGTATATATCTAGTCAAAATATAACTTATTATTTGTTGTGCATTTGTGCAAAGTGGTCAAATCTCTCTTTGTCTTCCATTCAGTGGTTTGGATAATAAATGCTCCGTCTATCCACTCTCTTTGGATAAAAACGAGAACTTGTCATCTAAGAAGAAATCTGTGGCCATGCACACCAATTATGTGTCTTCCTGCAGCTTCACCAACTCTGATATGCAGGTGTGTGTGTGCGTGTGCGTGTGTGTGCGTCTGTGTGCAGGTTTGGTTATGCTTGAGAAGGCTTAGATTAAGGCCCTGTTTACACGATGGGAAAACGCAGATATTTCCCTGCGTTTTGGCCTGTCATTTACACGAAAACGCCGTTTTTATCCCAGAAAACGATTATTTCTAAAAACTCCGGCCAAAGTGGAGATTTCTGAAAACGCCGGTTATGTGTTGCCGTGTCAACTGGGAGAAACGGGGTTTTAGGTTCTCAAACGTCACATTATGCGCCAGAAAATGCTTACGTCATGTGAGCGCCCTATGTTTAGAGTTTGTTCCATACTGTCTATGAGTTTGTTTGGCTACTATTTGATCATGGATGCTGTTAAAGTGGTACTCATTTTTACTTTTGTGAAAACGCTTTTGGCCTGTTTGCATTTGCTTCGCTGTCTGTCCACACGAACGAACCTCGCGCCATGTCTATTGTTTTGAAAGGAACAGGAAGTCGCTCGTGCTATTCGTCGTTGTCGATTTTGAGGATTCTGATTGGCTTGCATGGCTTTATCCTTCTCCTTACACTGCCGCCCCTTTGTATTTATGCGGGTTGATGTAAACGACAACTTTTTTTGAAAACGATATTGTGTGCACGATGTTATTTTTGAAAACGGAGGGGGAGAAATATTCGTTTCTCTAAATACCCGGCTATGTGTAAATGTGGCCTTAGAAAAACCCTCGCAAATATAGGAAAACATGTCGAACACCAACCTGTGAGGAAATTTGAAGTGTACCTCACTATTTTTAAAACTAGTTTAACAAATATCCTGATTACTATTGCAACTATACAGGGTGTGTGAACGTTAACCAAAATACAATATACAACATTTTCAACTTATTTTATTTCAGCTACTTGTTTATTTTTAAGATTCTTTTCTCCAGAAAATATCAGTATATCATGTATACTAGACAGCTCAATTATGGTATTTGGACCCAAACCTGGTCAGAACTTACCATCATCTATGTAGGAAATATACAACATAAATAATTTCTATTTATAGTGAGTGCTGTGTTCATTCCTAATGCATTAATTTTAGTGCTAAACAGACTGTTTCTGCATTGGCGTCACACACTGTGTGATGTTGCATTGACATTATTTTATCTGCTGGGATCAGTACAGCTGTGTGGAGATGGTCAAATTGTATTAATTCATAGTTTATTAATTCAGTGTGTCTGTGGCAGGGATGAATCTGTAATGATTCGGCTGATATTTATAGAACACACACACATTACTCGTGAGCAAATATCACAGCAGTCCCCCTGAAGTTCCCCTGATGGGATTTATGCTTTTAAAAATAACCTTGTTATACAAAAGCTTTTTTTATTGAACGCAAATTTGTGTGCCTTTTCAGAATGAATCCTGTGTATTGGTCTGTTCTGTGAGTGTAACAGTCAGTAATAATTAATTTTTTATTTTAAATAATCTCTACAGTTTCCTGACTGGGTTTGTGTGTATCATTAGTGTGTTTTGAGAAAAGGGTGGGGGTTTTCTCTCTCTGCTCCATCACATCACAGATTGTTCCTCTTTCTTTATTGTCAGTAACAATAAAGATTGAAAAAGATGAAGTGAAAGATTTTGTTACGTCAAGGCAGGGGATTCAACACATCTATTAATAGAGCATGGAAAGTGAAAATTCTGTGGTACAAATTTAATGTTTGATCTGTACGTCAGCATCGGGGAATAACATTATAATCTCGTTCACGGCAGAGAGGGCTGCTTACATGTACAAACAACCGTGACGACTTAATGTAGTGTAAACTCGGCTTTTGTGTCTTTATCAGCTTTATCATTTATAGCTACTGGCCCTGATAATTCACAAGTACATACCGCTTGCTCCATTTCTGTAAATAACAGACTGTTAGCCGACTAACAGCAGATAGAGATTATGAATCGGCAATCTATTGATATTCCTGCTGTTCCCGGATCACGTGAAATGTTGAATTTTCTATCGAATTTGAACCACTGAATTTGTGGAAGCGAATTTGTAAAGCGAAATAAAATGGCCCGAAAATTACCTGTCGAATATTATAGGTTGTATTTTTAAACAGAATTAACATTTTGGAAGTGAAATCTGAAAGGTGAATATGGATTATTGAATTTTTAATAATGAATATGTGTGTGAAATGTTTTGAATTGAAGTATTCACAGCTTAAATGTCCAACCATGTTGAATTTCAGCCCATAAAAATGCAAGCCCTAAAAATACAATGCATTAAAATGCAAGCACGTTTAATGCAATGCATATTTTTTTCAATTAGTGCAATTCATTTTTGTTTCAAAAACATTTGGCATTAGTTTACTTTCATAGTATTGCTGCATGTGTTTGTGATAATGAGCTAATGATCAATATCTCCACTAGAGGGTGATACAGGTGTTATATTTCTCTATATTTTATCAGTCTTCAAGGTCAATGTAAAATGTCTGGACTAATTTAAAGTGATTTGTACTTGGTTATTCTCTTAAAAACAAACAAACATTTCTTTATTGTGGAAAAGGGTTTTTTAAATGTAAAAAATAATTCATTTCATAGTTTTTTTGGGGAGCCCCCCCCCCAAAAAAGGGTTCATTTATGGCATTGCTGCAAAAACCCCCTTTTGAAACCTTTATGTGTGTGTGTTTCAGATTCTGACATCAAGTGGTGATGGGACATGTGCATTATGGGATGTTGAGAGTGGGCAGCTGCTGCAGAGTTTCCATGGTCACTCGGCTGATGTTCTCACATTGGACCTCGCCCCCTCTGAGACGGGAAACACCTTTGTATCAGGGGTCAGATCCTCAAAACATCATTTCCACATATACTCACCAATTTGACACGCACACATCCCAACCTCACTCTCGTGTTCACTGTAACACATGTGAGATTACTATCATTACAGCTGAATCAGCGAAATACTCATTTCATTTTATAAAGGTGAAAGAAAGCACTGGATTAAAACATAATTTCCTAAAGTCATTACTCATGTTGATTGATTTGACCTGTTAGGATGTTGTTCAGTCACAATGTCAGTTTGGGTTATGTGCAGCTATTTTTAGGACATCATTCTCCTGAGATTTACCCTGTTGTAAGCGAGTATTGTTCCGCAGGTCTCTAAAGTGCTGTGTGTGTGTGTGTGTGTGTGTGTTTCAGGGCTGTGATAAGAAGGCGAATGTGTGGGACATGCGCTCGGGACAGAATGTTCAGTCCTTTGAGACCCATGAGTCTGACATCAACAGTGTGAAGTGAGTGAGCCACAGCCTGGCATTTGCTGATAATGAAGTTACGTTCACAATACAGTTGAATGTTGCCAAAATTCAATTCTTTTCCCTCACTGCATGACATTGTGAACATCAAAAATTTAAACATTTTCACAATCTGACTTCAGTGTATACAGTCAGGTTGGAGTCCACATGATTTTTGTCAATCTAATGACATTTATTATAATTGCTCACTTAGCATGAAGCTCAAGGACAACAAAGGCAGCCATTGGTGTGATGTTGAGTTGTAATATGTACACTACCGGACCGGTCAAAGGTTTTACATTTATGCATTTGGCAGACGCTTTTATCCAAAGCGACTTACATTGCATTTCAAGGTACACATTTACATTCTTATCAGTTCCTGCTTTCCCTGGGAATCGAGCCTATGACCTTGGCGTTGCAAGCACCAACGCTCTACTGTTTGAGCTACAGGAAAGCTATAACGTTTTTTAAGAAGTCTCTTATGCTCAGCAAGGTTGCAAAAGCTGAATTTTCATCATCACTACTCCGGTCTTAGTGTCACATGATCCTTCAGAAATCATTCTAAAATGCTGACTTGTTGCTCGGAAAACATTTCTTATTATTATCAATGTTGAAAACAGTTGTGCTGCTTAATATTTTTTGCAGAAAATGTGATACACACTACCATTCAAAGGCTTGCTTGTTTTATTTGTTTCCAAAAAAAAAAAAAAACTTTTATTCAACAAAAAAATAAAACATTAAGTTGACCAAAATGTACAGTAAAGACATTTTATAATGTTACAAAAGATTTCCATTTCAAATAAATGCTGAACTTTATATTCATCAAAGAAAATGTAAAAATAAAAATGTATCAAGGTTTCCAAAAAAATATATTAATGTGCAAAAACTGTTTTCAAAATTGATAATAAGAGCCATCAATAATTGAGCTCCAATAATAATTTATAATAACTGAGCACCAAATCAGCATATTAGAATGATTTCTGAAGGATCATGTGACACTGAAGACTGGAGCAATGATGCTGAAAATTCAGCTTTACCATCACAGAAACAAATTACATTTTTAAATATAATGTACATACATTTGATAAATAATGTAATATAATTATATTTATTTAAATCACTACAAGTAAAACAAAGTCATTTTTCTACAAATGTGAGTGAAAAGACTGTTGGAAAACTGCAAGTAAGCAGCAAACACACAACGCAATTGAAATATAGATTCTGTTTTGTTGACATCCAAACAACACATCCATATGAGTGTTGTTCATTTTATTTTAAAACCGTTGGTCCTCCTTCTGCTGCGATAACAGCTTCCACTCATCTGGGAAGGATTTCCACTAGATGTTGCATCATGCCTGTAAGGGATTTGCTCCTACTCAAGAGTATTAGTGAGGTCAGGCGCTGATGTTGGAGGATGAGTTTTGGCTCAGTTGTCATTTCAGTTCATACCATCGGTGTTCAGGTCTGGGTTATGTGCAGGCCAGTTCTTCCACATCAGATTCAGTAAAGCATTTCTGGTAACATCTTACAATAGTTTTATTTGTCAATTACAGTGAATATAAAAAGTCTACACACCCCAGTTAAAACAGCTGGTTTTTGTAATGTAAAAAACAAAAAACAAAGATAAATCATATTAGAACTTTTGAATGACAAAAAAAACCCCAACCAATTCAATGCCACTGAAAAGCAAAGTGACACATTTCACCTCCCATGCTGGAAACAGGTTCAAATCCCACTCGGAGCAGTGCTTTTGTAATTGGGTATATGGCTGTTACTGCTCTGAGACAAGGTTGAGATCCAAATGCAGCTTTTAATAATGGGGCGATCCAGACACGTAATCCAATGCACAGGCAACAGGTCCAAACACAAGGTAGGCAAACAAACAAAACACACGAGGTTGGGAACAAGGCAAACGGGTAATCCAAAGGCAGGCAGAGAGTCCAAAAACCGAAATACATGGAACCAGAGAAATGCTCAGAAATGAAGCACAACAACATACAAGACTTCACAGGGAATGAATACGTATACATGGTTTAAATAGGCTGAGACTGACAAGATAATGAGACACAGGTGGATGCAATCAGGGATGATGAGTCCGGGCAGTGAGTTATGGGAAATGTAGTTTGTGAGGGAATGACAATAGTCTGATGTGGAGTGCCCTCAGGTGGCTCTCAAGGGCACTCCAGCTGGTGACCGTTACAGTGGCTGTGTTCAGAAAGAAAGAAATATATAAATAAATACTTAGTGAATGTTATTTTCAACATTTACATTATTAAAATCAAAAGTTGTATCTGTTATTATTTAATGGACTTGAGCTAACATGAAGTAAAAATGACCAGTTGATTTTTTTTTTTTTTACTAACGTTACTAATAAATAAATGGGACCTTTTTGTAAATTCTTACCGAATTTTTAAATCGAGCTCCCTTATTGAGGACATGTCAGCTGACCAATGTCATACTGGAACACAATATGTTCCAATTGTAATTAAAATGCTTGTATTGGGAGAGGATATGACTATATGCCTGATATTATGTACCTTTTAAAAATGTTCGAAGCTGAAATAGTCAAACCTGTTTATTGGAAAGGAATGTCCACATAATTTTGGCCATGTATGGACAGTATATACTTTGATGATAAAATGGTAAAATGTTATGTGACCACACAAACAAATCATATCTTAACAGAGAGTTGGAATTTGAATTTGCTCTGTGAACGTAACCATAGTAATGTCTATATGTTTGAAGTGTCTATGGAAATTTTAACCTTATATCTGAATGCAGGTATTACCCCAGCGGAGATGCTTTTGCATCTGGATCTGATGATGCTACGGTAAGTTTTTCCACATTACAACACACCAGTTACCCCATATTATTTCAAAACAGTCAAAGGATTGCCAATAGAGTCACAATCAATAATGCAAAACCTGTTGCCCTGATTAATACTCCCCTTCAAAAACACTTACACCCTCTTGAGTTAATGATGTTTTAATAATGTTGAGTTGATGAAATTAGGTTTAGTTAGCTCAGTTGGCTGATTATGTGTGAGAGTATATTAGAATTTAAGTGTATGTGTGTATTTAGTTTATCTAATGTTGTTAATGTTTATTCCTGGTCAAGGTCCATGCAATGTGTCTTTGTCTTCAAATCACCCATTGATCAATGAAATGCGATGTGTCAAACTCTGTGAGGCCATACTGAACTCCATCTCACCGTGACCTTTCTTGTTATTTCAGTGTCGTCTGTTTGACCTGCGAGCTGACCGTGAGGTGGCCATTTATTCCAAAGAAAGTATCATTTTTGGAGCCTCTAGTGTGGACTTTTCCCTCAGTGGTAAGAAAGTAGACTTTGAGCCTTCAAGCAGAGTGGTGAAAATATATATCAATAAATGTAATCATTTGTCAAATATTAGCATGTCTTTCCAATGTTCTTTTTTCTCTCCATTGAACATAAAAGGAGACATTCAGTAGAATGTCCCATATGTTCTTTTCCATACAATGAAAGTAAATGTGTACTTCACCATAAAAAAATAAACCACAGAAGTATCATAAATGTGCTCTTTGATATATTCCATGCCCTTTAAAGCCATATCTTTGCTTTGTGTGGTGACAGACCAAAACTAGATAATTATTCAATGAAAATCTTTACATCTCAATCTTTACAATTCTCAAATCTCATTTGTGGATGTGTACTTTTAAATATGATGCGTTAAAGGGATGGTTCACACAAAAATGAAAGTTTTGTCATCATTTACGCACCATTCAATCCAAACCTGTATGCCTTTCTTTGAATACAGATGAGATGAAAGATGAAAAATAATGCTTTTATCCCCCATACAAGTCAGTGGGATACCATATTGTTTTGGACCCCATTGACTCCCATTGTATACAGTAGGCAAAAACAGTTCCTCAAAATATTTGTGTTCCACAGAAGAAAATCAGAAAGGAAGTAAACTATCCGTTTAAAATGTCACGCCAGGTTTGATGTCAGACATTGTTGGTTTTTGAGTGTTTCGCCATTGATGCCAAACATGATGTGACATGTTTTGTGCAACATAATTGAATTTCTGAGAATAAGATTTGAAAGCTATAATATGTCACCATAATACTTATATAGGGCCTATACTTAACTGATACATTTATGGTATTGTTGTGCTTTTTTAAAGCTAGAAATGGCATTTATTTTCAGAGAGCCACAATTCTCCTTTTATGATTCATGAAAGAAAGTCATGCTGGTTTGAAACAGCATGAGGGTGAGTAAATGATGACAGAAGTTTCGTTTCTTATTTTGGTGCACAGGCCACATGGTTAATACTGACAGATATCTGTTGTAATTAAACACAGGGTTAAAGGAATCAAATGACAGAACAGGCAAATGTCACAGCTGTGACGCCCACACTTACCATGATAGCTTGTTCATCACTAGTGAATACAGACCTGTGTATTACATTGCTAAAGATTAGTATTATTGATAATGTTCTATAGGCCTATACTGGATAAGTTTACTAGATAGTGTTTAGTGCTGCTGACACAGCTTAATGTTCATAAATGAAGATTTTAATATGACAATTGTGTCATCATGTTGTTCCAAACCTGTATTTCTTTCTTCTGTGGAACCCAAAAGGAGAAGTTTAGCCAAATCTCCTTTTTTCCATCCAGTGAAAGGGGATGGACAGTGACAACCAAAATTAGACGCATTTCACTCTGATTTACTGACAAAATTCCCCTGTGTTGTAGCTTTCGAATAACAAACAAGAGTGATTAAAAGAAGATTAAAACTATCTGTGATCTCAGATAAGTTAAGCATCCATTTATACTGAACAACATTATACTAAATACACAATTAAATACATGAAAGACAGCTGAAATTGAATTCTTTTCATAATTTATTCATTTTGTTTCCTGTTTATTACTGTGAAGCTGCTATGAATCAATCTGTAATGTATAAATCACTATATAAACAAAGGTGACTAGACTTGACTTCATAATACTATACCAAACAATAATCTTATCCATATTTCACTCTTTTCCACAGGGCGATTGCTGTTTGCAGGACACAATGACTATACCATCAATGTCTGGGATGTCCTGAAAGGTACCAGAGTGGCAATTCTCTTTGGCCATGAAAACCGGGTCAGCACTGTCAGAGTGTCCCCAGATGGCACCGCGTTCTGCTCAGGATCATGGGATAACACTTTGCGGGTAAGTGTCCGCTTCAGGTAATTTAGGGAAAGTTACTTTTTTGGTTTTGCCCTTTACTGGCATCAGATTTAGATTTAGATTATAGTAAAGGGACTGGCAGTGGTTATAGGTGTTTCACATCATTCTGTGGGGTCTGTCCCTTGAGAGGAACAGGGGAATTACACAACAAAGGTTATAGGTTTCTTGTGGTCTGTACTCTTTCTATCCTTAAGAAGTAAAGATAAGAAACTTTGTTCCTCTTTTGTGAATTCGCATATGTTGTGAGGATCATCTTGGTTTGTATTTTGAATAAATAAAGAACTCTTTTGTCTCCTAATTTCATCTCATTTCTTTGTTGCAGATCTGGGCTTGAGGAGTTGTCCTGTACCAGTATGAGAAGATATATTTGTACTTCTGCTTCTTAATATCACAGCACACAGCGGGACTGTAGGGATTCTTATCTAGATGTCCTGACTTTTCTATTATCTTAGCGCAATTAAATGTCTCTCTTTCTTGGCTTCTCACCAAAATATATACAATAATAATATATAAAATACACAATTTGAAAAGGATTGCTGTTCAAGTATTAGTTTGTAAAATATTTTTTTTATATTAAAAACCTAAGTGTTTTAATATAATTATCCATACTTTTGTAGGTATATATTTTATGGTAATGATTTGAACAGAGTTGACTTCATTGCTTGTGCATCTGGCTTATCAAACAGGTATATATCTAGAAATTTGAAATTTATTTATAATATATATATATATTATCATGAATGAGTTTTGCTTGCACTAGAATGTCAAAAATGTAGACAAGTGTTTAATGTAGCCTAAGTGTTTTTCATCTCAAGTGTAATGTAGTTGATCAAATCAGCAATTGATCACAATTAGCTGATTTCTTTGTCTGTCCACAGTATTGTACATTAATATACACTCTGTTTACTGTTGATTGTCTCTTTATTTAGGAGAATTAAAGGTAATTTCCTGTCTTTGTGTTTATACTGTGTGGTAGAGGTGGTTAAAATGTCAAAATGTATGAACAACCGTTTAAAAAAAAAAAAAAAAAATTACATGCATACATCAAAAAATATATCAAAACAACTAGAAAATCTTCAACAGACCTACATATTCTATATTCATTTTAAATACATAAATAAATACATGTATACATCAAAAAATACATCAAAACAACTAGAAAATCTAGTAAAAAATGTAAATCTGATTATTACATTTATTTATAAATCTAATTATTATTATTATTATTTGAGTATTAAGATCCATTTTTGTATTATTATCATTCAATGCCACAAAAACGAGAGGTGTTAAACAGTCACATTAATATTAATGCTGCCAGAAAAAGAAGATAAATAATTTACATAATTGTCAGTGCTTATACAACATTACATGTTTTCAGTGCTTTTTGGTTTTTAGCTGGTTCCTAGAAGTTTATATATAATTTTAAATCATTTATAAAATGTAAGAAATTTGGTTTTCAAGAAGCCCACTTTTTATATATATTATATTTAAAATAAATAGTTGCATAATGTATTGATTTTTACATTCCAAAAAGTTATTTTGAAAAAAACAACAAAACAAAACAACAACAACAACAACAAATGCTATCAAACTATCTATCACACCTCCCAGTTTTCTATTAACACAAATTTCTAACTCCTTATAAAATAATCTTGAGCAAATACAATGATAAAGTAAATGCAGAATTGTTTATTTTTCCAGTCCTCAAAACTATATAATAATTCACAAAAAGACAAAACCTTTGTATCAATCAAAGATTTTGAAGACAGTGCACAAATGAACAGTCTTAATAGTTTACTACTAGATTGAATAGTAGAAAAGTAATTTTTTTATTATTTAAGGAATACTGATAAAAAGGGGCTTTTTGTTAGAAAAATTACAGTTAAGGATTACACACAATGCTAACGCGTCATGACGCAGGAGGCGTGGTTAGTGAAGGGGCGTGTAGCGTGCTTTACGTTGATAAGGAGTGACGGAAGAGCTACGAGAGATATATTACTGACTGCTGTTTTCGCAACTGTCGGTGGAGAGCGCAGTCTGACATCGCTGGGAGGGTGAGTTGCTTTATTATTTTCACTTTTATGTTTAGAAACTGTTCATTTTATTCTAAAATGGCTGTCAAATCCTATTTTTGTATATGTATATTGAAGAATACGTATATTTGAAACGCGTGCGGTTGGTTCGCGTCTTTGTGTTCTCCTGAGCAATGGCGCAACCGGCTTTGTGTTTCGCAGCATAACGTAGCTTACACTCGCTTTCATTTCTCTATGCTGCTGTGTTTTATCCTATGAAGCTCATTCATATCTGGACCATATGTTAATACTACCAGCAAAATAGACTTAAGCAGGTTGACGCTCGACATTGTTGAATCTGAATGGCATTATTTAATATAAGGCCTGAACCTAGAGAAACAGCCGCTGATTATAACAAGCCGTTATGAATCATTAACCCATTTATGGACTGATCTGCGTTCAGTTCTGTGTTAATGCTGCATAGACAACACAGACGCTTGCTTGAACTAGCCTAAAATACCATACAGTTGAGATATGGATAATAAAAACGGTGGTAACTTGATTTTACTTGTATCTGACTTCACAAGAAAATACAAATTAACACATACTGAGATCTCATTACCCTGAATGATAAATACAATATACAATGTATTAATTATGATTTGACAGCATATTTAGTTGGAAATAGCTGTTACCATGGTCTTTTTTTTTTTCTTTTTTTGGATGATTAACGTTACATCAAACCATGATAGTTAATCAGAACATGGACAAAAAATAAAACTTTTATTTGTCTATAGGTTAGAATGCTAGTGATTATTTTAGATGTTACATTTTCTTAATTTAGCTTTAGCTTTGCAGTTTATTTAAATAATGCAGTGTGACAAATTTATTTCAAAAATACAAATATTCTATTATATATAGTTTCTTAACTCTTTCCTGCCAGAGTTTAAAAAAAAAAGTCATTTTTTGTCGTTTTCACAAAATTTTCATGGCCCCCAGAATATTTTGTTGTATGAATATCTGAACGTGCAATATATGAAAAGAAAGAACAGAGCCTCTGCTTTTAATATGCATTCATGCATATTTTTTTTAATCAATACTTGAATGTGGGTAAGTTTAATAAAAAAGGGCAATATTTTGAGCAAAAAGCTGAGAAAAATGCGAGGAAGCGTGGTCTCATAAATGACAGAAATTTACGTCAATGGCGGGCAAAGAGTTAATAATGATAACAAGAATTAGATAAGTTGATTTTATATATAAACCCTCTAATGTATTTTGACCTTGACTTTTTCATTTAGAAAATGTCCTGTTGGTTGAGGGAACAGACTTTGTTGCTGGCAGAAGATTACATCAGTTTCTGCAGCGGGATCCAACAGACGCCTCCCAGCGAGTCAGCAGAGGCCATGAGATACCTGGCCAAAGAGATGGAACAACAGCACAGAACCAAATTCCGATCCCTCTCCCAGGAGTTCCTGGACACCTGTAGATCAGATCCCAGCAAGTGTCTGCAGAGCGTCATGAGGGAACTGGTTGGAGATGGAAAACTGAACTGGGGAAGGGTGGTCTCCATCTTTACTTTCACTGGAGTGCTGACCAGTGAGCTACTGTCCAGAGGAGAGAACTCTGAGTGCCCCAAGAGACTGGCTGAGACCATAGCTGACTACCTAGGAGGGGAAAAGCAAGATTGGCTGGTGGAAAATGGAGGATGGGTAAGCATTGGCAATGTAGACTGGTACAGATGACATTTAAGGCCCTGATATACTACAAAAGTATTACAAAGTACTTTTTCGTTCTTCGTTTAGGGGTAAAAAGAAGTTTGAAATACTTTTGCTGCAGTATACTGTTAGCGAACATCCCAAAAAACGGCAATGCTGCTGAGAAGTGATGATTAGATGAATATCTAAATATGTGCTGCGGGCTTGTGAATGATGGTTTTATAGCCATTGTGCTTGTGCGGTAGACCCTTGACGTGTAAGTAGTAGGAGCACCTTTTTTAATCGTCAGGTTTCAACTTGAGTGTTAAGTGAGGGGTTTTTCCAGACCAGTTCTGGTTGATGTGAAACTGCGTGGGTGCTCAAAGTACATCGTGTTTGATCCTTCATGTGTGCTCTCAGAAAGCCAGCCTATTTTGGCACAGTGTTTGATGCCTCAATCTCTTTGAGTCTTTCCTACCTGTATACTTCAATGTGCACATTTTGAAGTGTAATTGGAAGGTACATACTGCAGGGATATGCTGGTCTAGTTTTTGGAGTAGAGCAGCGTATACCTTCTTGTGGCTGCCCTATTTTTGTCAATTAGAGAGTGACACAAGCCAAAGAATCCTAGGAATGCTTGTGGGGAAAACGCTTTTAAACAGGCTCTCAAATGTCTCACCAAGGACTTTTTCTGTGTGGGCATCCAGTTTTTCAGTCTCCCAGGCAATGACCTATGAAAGCAATACTTTTTCCAACTCTAAAAACCCTAAGTAACCCCAGGAGACATTGTTTACTTATGCAGACTGATATCTGCTGTAATTACACACGGGATTTTGAGGCACATGTTAGTCAACAGTCAAATGCAAATGTTTTAGCTGTAGCTCCCACTGAATTGTGACCAGGCCTTCATCACTGAACTTTTGTTTTTTAAAAGATGCATTTCTAATGAATGTACTTCCAAAAGACCAAACTGAAGTAATTACAGATCTTTTCTCAATTGAATCGTACATCCGAGTAAATCAGACTATCGAAAAAGAAGTACCTGCTGGACTTCTCCTTTTGTGTTCAGCAAAGGAAAGTCACATGGATTTGGAACGTCATAATGGCGAGTAAATGACAAAGGATGAACTGGCCCTTGAAACCAGTTAGTTTCATGTTGGTCTAATTCAGTGGTTTTCAATTTTGTTCCTCGTGACCCAACGCTTTGTAAATTTTGTATGTGTCCTTTATTTAACGCACCTGATTCTGATCATCAGCTGGTTACGAAAGAGCTCCATGAACTGAACTGAGAGTGTCGGATTAGAGAAATGTGCAGAGTGGTGAGTCCCCGGGACCAGAATTGAAAAGAACTTGTCTAATTTACACTTTTAGAACATCATTAGTGCCATTATTGCTAAGTTTTAAAATCGAAAATCCGGTCACTTCTGGCTTGAGGCAAATAGCAGCTTGTATTTGCATGAATAAAGAGTTTGAGAGGCCTGCTGCAGTCTTTTCTCTCTCCCTGTTTTCTCTTTCTCTTTTATTTGGCAGCTGTTGAAAGCAGAGCCGAGGGCCAGTCAGCCATTTAGTCTATTGTGTTTACCACACGGTTGATCTCTATGCTTCACTCAGAGTTTGTGCAGCATATGATTGTGGGCTAGAGCACCTGGACTCACTCTGACCAGTACAGCAGGTGTCTGTCTGAAGACAGCTGCTCTGCCCGACTCCTCAAGCCTTCTGCTGTTTGTTCGGGTCCTCGGCGGTTACGGCTGCCTGTGCCTTTGCCTGCTGCTTCTGAAATTGGCATATCTACATTTAACCCTTAAAATGTCAGTTAGATCCTGAAACCTGCACACTTCGTCACAGAAAGCCCAAATTTAAAGGGGTCATGGCATTATTTTAATATAGTCTTCAAGGTTGACTTATGTTAATAAAGTTTTAGGCTCAAAAATTCATACATATATTTATTTTCAACCCTCATTTTGACCCTCCGTCTAAAATGATTCGGTTTTAAGGGGCCAGCTTCTTTAAGGGTTGTCCGTAAACGGCCACTGTTATGATTGGCTAACGTCATTTATTGTAGAGGAAAAAGTATCAGTGCCCCCTCACTACTGCAAGTGTTTTGAAAACATCCATATAAAATCGCCATTTACAGACAAATCATTATACAATTGTTTACTTGATGTTTGCTGCTGTCAGGTCCGATACAGTTGGCTGCTTCATCTTTCAACAAAAGTTTCTTTAACTCTCTATTACTGTGCCTCGTTTACTAAACAATCTGCAGTCAAATGCTCCAAACAAACATAATCATCCAATGTGATCTGGGGCGCCTTTAAAAATAACCATCCATTTGTTCCTTCTGAAGGGTGAACAGCGAAAAATTATACTCTTCTATTTGTCCTGTAGTCGGGAGTAGCTCAAGCATATGGAGTACGTCAGAAAAGGCGGCTGTATACTGTATTCACTTTTAGACTGATGGTAGCCGTTAAGCAACTGCATGCTATTGGCCGGGATGTTGAATGAATGCTAGTGTTGTGATTAAGCGATTCGTCGATGATCACAAAACATCCAAACAAGCCATTTTTGAATGGTACAAAACATCTCATGTCAAAAGATTAAGAAAAGTTTGATTTCTAATTATATTAACTCTATTTTTAATTGGATGGAACAGCTTATCAGGAATACTCTAAATTAACTCTGAATTTGGCCCAAACTATATGCTTTCTTGGTTGGCAGCTCATTAGATTTTGAGCCGAGCAAACATGAGTATCAAGCATACGTTATCCATTACTCCACAGCTCAGAGGATTATTTCATTTGAGTTATTGTTAAAGATGTATGTGGCGTTCCTCCTGAGGGCAGGGTTATGTAATCCTCTCATATGTTTAGAGTGAGTAAGTAAGTAGGCTGTGCTATTATGTAATACCTTTGTTCATTGTTGATATTTTAGCTACTATGACTAATAAGGTCTGAAATCCTGCTCTAACTGAATCATATGGGCGTAGGGAACAAAATGTGACTCTTATCTTGATTTGTCCTGTCTTTTGTAGGAGGGGTTCTGCAGGTTTTTCCACAACGCAAAACAGCTGAACCAAGAGTCCTCGATGAAGACGGCACTGTTTGCAGCAGCAGGAGTGGGTTTAGCTGGTCTAACCTTTCTCTTAGTACGCTGATGATTTTAGATTCTCTCGCTCGCTCTTTTTCTCTTTCACACACAACACACCTGCTCTCTGTTTTCTGTCATATGGCTAAGTCAAAACCGTTCTTAACTGATCTTTGCGTTCTCAGCCGAATGTTTTTGCACACTTCGTTCCATGTCCTTGCCTGTAATTACAGCAAACAGTCATTCCTGTTGATTGTACACTCTTCACATGGCCTTCTGGAGAAAAAAGATGGAAGTTCTAATTCTTTGCATATCTAACATGGTGCTTTTTATTTTATAATTGCTTTTGTCACTTGTCCTTGTGTAAATCTTGTTAGTTTAGTTAGTATTTACAGTTTATTTTGTGAAAATGATATGAAACCACAGTTTATTGTTTGTAATGTTTCTCTCCGCCCGAAAACATGACGCTTCACCGATCGCAGTTGTGTCAGAAACCATTGGAACGCAAAAGAGACAAAGTGCAAATATTTTGTAATGACAGAGTTATTCATGAGTCTTTTTTCTTTTCTTTTTTTTTGACCACTTTTTGCCTTTACTAGTGGTTTACATTTGATCATTTACACCTTTCCAATGTCTCTGTTTCATCCTGGAAATTGTTTGTTTTAAAGGTGCTAGCTTCAATTCCAAGGATGTGATATTCTGCCCACTTGTAAGTTTACGTTGTAAATTTATTTATTTACCTCTTAAGAACAAATTATTACTATTTAGGCAATTCCCAACAATTGACAAAACATTATATTTTTGCATTGTTTTATTTATTGACTTCTTTCTTAATAAAATAATTTTACTGTGAAGACTGTATCAGATGTCGAATATTGTGTGTTTCTGATTGCTCCTCTGTGTAAGTGCCCTAAAATTTCAGAGCACAATTCAAATCAAACCAGCAGTTCTTAACTCTGGCCCTGGGGACCCATGGTTCTGCACATTTTGTATGTCGTCTTCATTTAACACCTGATTCAGATTATCAACTTGTTAGAAAAGAGCTACATGAACTGAATTGAGTGTGTCAGACAAAGGAGACATACAAAATCTGCATCCCAATTCAGAGGCTACGTTCTTCGAAGGCCGATTGTGTCACCGCGGCGCAACGAAGGCTGTCCCAACTCGAAGGCTCCTTCAAATGCGGCCTCGAAATGCATCCTTCGTTTCCTGTGAAATGAAGGATACAATAGATCGATCCTTTACATCCTACCCTATCCCAAAATTCATCGTGCATCAGAGACGAATATTTTATGAGAGCAATTGCCCGATTACACGTTTAAATGTACATTTTGGGTTTCAACTTGAATATGTTTACATTTGTATCATTACATACATACATACATACATACGTACTAGTCCAGTCATTTTATGAAAAAGGTTGAACAAATTGCAACAGAAGCAAACTCAACTGATTTTGTATCCTCAATATGTCCTGAGTAAGGAAAAAAACCCCCCCCCCGAAGAATCCCAATAGGGGAAAGTTTCAAAAAAGACCCAAATATACCCTATTCATACGCCTATTCATTCTTTTTGTCACGTGAATAGGGTAAAACAATTTAACCTTTAGATATCACCATGAAAATTACTGAGTTGATTACTTACATCAAGACAAACAAAACATTTATTACAAGTTTTTTAAAATAGTTTGTTAACATGACAAACGGTGCGTAATCTACTTATGTACTAATTTGCATAAATACCACAACAGATCTAAACTTTGGGTATAGCAGGTGAAAATGTGTTGTTGAATCTTGTTGACATATAACAGTAAAATACTTAATGTTAAGGTCTGAATGGAACGTATTACGGCTACCCATGAGCATTACTATATAGAGGCAGGAAGAAGTACTTTTGAAACCAGCCTCTATTCATTTTTAAGAGATGGGGTTTGGGGCTGGGTCTGTGGGACTGTTTCTGGGGGACGAGTCTGAGAGAAGAACAGGAGACAATGGTAAGGAGAATGCAGAAGACAAAAGGTAGGTAAAATAAAAAGTGAACCCCCAGAAACAGTCCGACAGACCCAGCCCCAAACCCAATCTCTGCAATAATAATAAAGGCTGGTTTAAAGTACTTATTCCTGCCTCTATGTATTAATGCTCATGGGTAGCCGTAATGGGTTGCATTCAGACCTTAACATTAAGTATTTTACAGTTATATATCAACAAGATTCAACAACACATTTTCACCTGGCTATACCCAATGTTTAGATCTGTTGTGGTATTTATGCAAATTAGCACATAAGTAATTAGATTATGCATTAGATTATGTTTGTCCATGTTAACAAACTATTTAAAAGATGTAAGTAAGTCTTGATGTAAGTAATCAACTTAGTAATTTTCATGGTGATATCTAAAGGTTAAATTGTTTTACCCTATTCACGTGAGAAAAGAATGAATAGGCGTATGAATAGGCTATATTTGGGTCTTTTTCGAAACTTTCCTCTAATGGGATTCTTCGGGGAATTTTCCTTACTTAGGACATATTGAGGATACAAAATCAGTTGAGTTTGCTTCTGTTGCAATTTGTTCAAGGTTGACCCCCATTTTGGCTTAAAATGACTGGACTATATATATATATATATATATATATATATATATATAATCAGTTTTTTTAATCTTTAGTAAACAAGAATTATATTGTTTTGAAATTCTAAAGAAAACTGCTCGCAAATATGGTTGTGAAAGTATTCATGTTTTTAGTCATTTTTCTTGTGAGATGTATCACATGTAGTTTTTTTATTGTACAAATTTGCAACAGTGCTTTAAAATGAAGGAAAAATGTCACTCACTGAAGCTTCATAAATAGGGCACACATGCAAGCACTGAATACCTCTGATGTAAACTAACCCTGAAACCAGAACAGGTTAGGTGTTTTCGAGTTGATGCAGCGCTGTGCAGACCGATCGGTGACGTGTATGAGGTCAAAGTACCGCAAGAGTTGATTTCCATGAAAAAAAATCAGCCGCCTAAAGAACACAGACATTTTCCAATGGTTTTAACAAAAATACCACAGCAAAAACAACTTGATTAACTAATATAAAACAAACTGAGTTCTCTTTCGTGTCTTGTGTTTGAAAAGGGTTTGAAATCACATTAAAATGCGCACAGAAGATAAGCAGAATCAAAATTAACATTTTATTGGAATTGGAATCGATTTTTGATTCCCAACCCTACATGTAATCAATAAAAAAGTAACTGTAGTCTGATTACGGGTATTTTAAAATATTATATAATTACAAGTAGCCTACTTCATTTTTGGAATCTGATAACGTAATCGAGATGACATGTATTCAGCTACTACCCAGCACTGCTCCCAGGTCAACACTTGTTGACATTGTTTATAGCTTGATACCTGAATGATTACACATCCTCTTCAGTTTGTAATTCATTTGCCTCCCCTTGAGTACTGAGGTTGTTACTGCTTCAGAAACGAAAAAACGTGACTGCCCACTTGCAATACATCGGTCTAGCACTCATGTCTGCCTTTGAATACTTTCGTAAAGAAGAAAAAGACCTCTTAAACACAAACACATTTCTCCCACTGAACAACAACATTCCACTGATTATCATATTTCCAAACATGTTGTGAACCCTTCTGCAGCACACAAGCTGCGAGGGTTAAATTCTGGTAAGCGTTTAGTGTACAGCTGCGATCATACATGAAATGTTCTGAAAGAGAAGCCAATGCTGGTAGCAGATGTCATATAGTCTGAAAGAATGCAGCATCACAGTGGGAAAAGATTTGCTCAGATTGCTTGGGAGTCTTACTGGAGTTCTCAATGAAGTTAGTATCAAGTATCTTAGATGTTTCTCCTAAAATGTATTCACATTATAGAGCTATACAATTCATGTGGATGTCATAGCTCAGATTTTTTTGGTCTTTTGGAAGAACCAAATATTTGAAGAGAAATGTTTGTGTACATTGTGAAAACTCTTGACTTTTGATTCACAGAATTTGATATCTTGGCAAATCTTTTTGAGATTTCTTCTGAAAGAGATTCATGCGAGATTACTTGAGTCCTTTTTCTTCAGAACGTGCATCTGAGAAGTAGAGGACTTTTGCAAATATCTCCATTTGCTCACAACTAGGTTTCGGAGAAACATTTTATATAGGACTTTTCAATGTAGGTCAGGAAAATTTAGAGCTCATCTGTGAGCAAAAATGTTGTGCAGAAATGTATCTGCCAACAGAGCAAAACACATTGTTACCGTCAAGATTACATGTTTTCCTTTCTCTTTCTGCTCTTTTAAACCCAACTATGTTGGTTTCCAGTACATCTGACTCAGCACTACATTCTGGCTATTCCAATTACCAGATGCTGACGTTACAAAAGAGAAATACAGAAACAAATGTTCTCTTTTTTTTCAGTTCTTGAGTGTGATTGATTTGTCCACGTCCTACAGAATTGGAATGGCAGGAAGAGGAATTGACTAAATTGCATCTTCGTTATTTTTCAGCAAACGTTCATATAAATGTTCATTTATTCAGTTTAACTCAATTTTTATGAGCACATTTCTGTAAATACTTCAGATGTTGTGTGTTCATCAATTATGAAATAATCTCAAATGATGCAGCTCCGCAGGAAACAGTAATGTCATCATCCATTCCATAATAGAGCTGCAGTTTAAAGTTAGCAATGGTAAAGACTATCTCAGTTCATTTCTGAATGGCACACAGCCCTGTCTAAAACATGACGTGTCTGTATTTACATTATCTCACTCCTTAGTTTGCATTGATGGGCTGAATTTGTCAGTGTTTTGCATGCGCTCTTCCGATTTAGGCCTTATTCCTCATACACAGATCTGATGTGGGAACTAGAACAAAGATGCATTTTCTTCATTCACAGCTGGTCTAGACTTTATCCTGCTCTTTATCTTTGTTGTATACTGCACTGTTCTTCGGCTGGGCTCCAAGAAACAACAGTTCAAAATTAGACATTTAGTATGTTATTCTGCAATATCAGCATAGTGAAACAAAATTTTTAAAAAGAATATGTTTTGCAGGCAGCACGGACAACAAATAAGAATAAATAAATATTTGAATCATGACAGCTCTGAGAATATATTTAAACAGCATTTATTAATAAGCATGGAATGTATTTAGGCTTAATCTTGGCAGACTAGAACTGCTACGTTGCTGCTCCTGCTGCATAAGTAAAGGATTCTGCCAAAAGATGCACATGAATACGGTGAATAGAATTCAAGCTGCTGCAAGGAAAGTAGAGTGAACCCCCTTGGCAGATCTAGGCAGGTGGTGCTGGGGAAGGTGGAGAGCTAGGGAAATTCCCATTGAGCGCTGCACTAAATTGTTCCGGTTCGAGACAGAAATAAAAAACAAAAAGAACGATCAGCTTTAAGAGAACCAATCAGCTGCTCGGAATAGTTTCATGAGTTTCACAGTATATATATATATATATATATATATATATATATACATATTTTGCACATAGCTTGTCTGCATACTCTTGCAGAAGTCTCCCTCATCAAAGCTGCAAGCATTCATCTTTATTCAGTTGTATCGTTTCGCATCATGCTTCAAATCATAACATCAGTTTTCTCTTTGAAGATGTTCTTTACATACCTGCATCAAAGTTCTCTTTGAGTTGTCCATTGTCTTTTGATAGTATTGTAAGTAACTGTTTCTGCAAGGACATGTCGGTCCTGAGAACATGCTAGTTGCTGTGTGCTGTATAAAACACAAGAGAAAGTGGTATGAACTGCTGTTTGTTACCCAACATTCTGGTTCTATTTTGGTAATCAATCCAACACTCATTTCACCCAGAGAAATGTTATTTTGAAGATTACTTTAGAAAAATAGACATAAATGAGTCATTTTTTTTACAGTGAGTATGGAGCTGTACAATTGATGTAGCACATCAGATCATTTGGATTTGGAGAAATTTGAGGAGAAACATTTGAGTTCATATTGACTTTTGATTGCTGGCTTTGGTGTGTTTGAAAATCTGAGTATCTGTCTCTATGATTCAATAGTTGCAGAGGTTTTCTTGCAGTAAAAAACAAAACAAAAAAAACATTACTGCCCACTTGCAATACAACACCAATGTTTGATATTATTGATGATGCATTGAGTCTTGTTTGTTGTTAGGATGACAAATAAATGTTTCCTCAGTGGTCTAACAGCGACCAACAGTATCAAAATGATTGAGATGGCCAATCAAATAAAAAGGCAAGCGTTACCGTTTACAGAAACTGAACCTAAATAGAGCTGCAGTGATGAAGTATTTGACAATGCAGAAATTAGCATCACCCTGGTTCACTTGACAAAAACCCAATAGTATTTTTCCATTGGATTTTGGATTATTGCAGAAAGTAAGCTCTGAATAACAAACATTTATGATTCTTACATTTCATCATGATCATCTTCACAAATGAATGCAACTTTTATGGATTTTGAAGCCTGAATTCTAGGGATGCACGATTATCGGCCACCATATTGGTATTGGGCCGATATATATACATTTTTGATGTGTTGATCATTATCGATAAAATTTGGCCGATAAATTAAAGCAGATAAATAATGGATTTCCTTCAGCTGAGACCCTTCAGATACCATGATTTTTTTTTAATTGCTTGAAATATGATTGGAATCGCTTGAAAAAAGCAAAAAAAGAAGAAAAAAATTTACAGATTTTCAATATATCTTTATATAGCTTTCAAATATAAAGAATTATCGGTTATCGGTATCAGCCAAAATGTTCATATCGGTGCATCCCTACTAAATTCAATAGCCAGAAGTAACAAGATAAACGTAGGTTTAAACAGACTACACAACAGTCATATTACTTAATCATCACCATCACTAAGCTTCCAACAACTCTTTCAGTCTTTATTTTAAAAACATTTTCTCTGAAAGTCTGATTTAGAATAGTTTGCAAGAGTGCGATTACACAACGAGGGTGTGAAAGCAGACCAGTGAGTAGATGAGTGTTCCTGTTTAGCGTGGTGATGTTTAATGTCCTCGAAAACCTCTGTAGTCTCATTTAGCTACTTGTTAGGAACTTTCTTTTTCAAGAATTAAAAAAATCACAAGGGGGTAAATACTGATGTATTTAATGTGGTAGAATAAAACATGAACATATCTTGAGCTTGTGTTAACCACATACCTTATTTTAGGCATTTAACCTAAAACCCATAAACAACAATGACTTCAGAACGATGGAACCAGAAAAGCTAAAATGCTAACTCATTTCCAGGTTTTGGCCTACAAAAATACATCATCCCTTGCAGGGCTCTATTCAAGCTACACATCAGTTAATATAGTGAAAATACGGGGTAAAATATAAGTGGCTAAAAAGTTTATATTTATCAACTGTTTTAAGATAGAAATGTTAAATGGTAACAACAGTAACATCCAGTGATGCAAAATATTTATCTTTTTTGACAAATGTTGTCCTGTTATTTAATGTGATTCATGTAATTCATACACGTAACGGGATGTGGTGAGACAAGAAACATTAACAGAGCCATTTTTTTTAGCATATTGGGCATATGATTAAGGGCCGGCTTACACCCGGCGCAATGCAGCGCCAACAAGCATGACGCAAGTGTTTTTTGCTAGTTTCAGTCCGACGCCGTTCTCATTTTGACATCCTGCGCCACTTTGTTTAAATAGCAAATGCATTTGCGCCCATTTGTGCGCCCATGGGCGTGCTGGTCTGAAAACGAGGTGTGTTCTGGCGCATTATTGGCGCATTGCTATTTTGAGGCAACTGGAATAGACTGCGCCATTGACCAACTGGAACCTGGTCTAAAGTCAATGGCGCAATATTATTATTATTTAAAAAAAAAAAAAAATTATTTAAAGAGCGCGTTAGTAATGTGCGCCTATAGGCGGGACCACAACGCGCATATCACTCTGCTTATTAAACACACAGGGATGCACAGCAGCAGCACACAAACATGCCAAATATTTAAAATAAAAGGATTACAATGTAAAAGATTATTATTGTGTACATAAAGATATGGTGGAATCTGGCTTGTCCCGTAGATGATCTGCTTGCGCACTTTTACGTCGTGCACGAGCAGTTCCGTTTGCACTCTGGAGACGGCTTCGGTCTTTCCACAATTAAATTGCGCGAGCGCAACTGGCATTTAAAGGGAATGGGAGATGAGACTCTGATTGGTTTAATGCACGTAAAAAACCCAAAACACACCCATTACTCATTAAGAGAATAGGGACAACCCTTTTAGACCCTGCGCCTGGCACGACGACCATTTTTCCCTGTCGTTAAACTAGCAAAAGTGGATTCAGACACGCCCTAAGTGAACTTGCGCCCTGCACTTTAGACCATGCGCTTAGATCATTAAAATAGGGCCCTAAGAGTGAATGTGTGCATATTTTTAAATAAATATATACAAACACCTCCCAAAAAAATAATGGTTTGGTCCCCCTAATGTTCAAGACATGGTTACAGCCTTGACTGAATACTTCTCAAAAACTAAAAATAGTGAGTGATGTTTGCTAAGCCAAGCAACACTATTGCTACTTGCTACTTGACTTTCTTGAGGAAAAGTGTGCTATTACTTTTTAAAGTGATCAGATTTGCTATTTTCACCTGGCAGATGATAAAATGGAAGAAACAAATCCCATAGACTTACATTGTTGGTGAAACCATAATATAATAGAGACTCTTTTGACTTGGGCCATTAGGCAGTAACACACTGGTAAACATTCAAAACACTTTAGCAACATCCCGGCAACCAACCACAGAACACTAGCATCATGGCGGTCAGTTGCACAAGCAGGTACCAACCACATTTTCCCCATTTAATATACAATTCTAGTATGCCTTCTTGTAGATCATCAGTAAACAAGAAATATACATACATAAATATACAATACACAAATATACAAAAGTTCAAATATATCACATAATGTAAGACTGAATATGCTAGATTGAATAAAATTCATCATAAATCTTGTATCAGACTGCAGAGCTTACAGCTGCAGAACATCTACTGAGCACTGCGTGATGTGGAGAGCCAGAGCGCGTTTTCCTGTTACAATTCTAAGAATTTCTACCAATTAAAGTGCTGAGCTGTATCCTGTGCTGCTTCTGACATCATGTGCCCTGTCTTACACTTTCCTCGAAGATAAGTCCACTTATCTTACACACAAAGTATACACTGTCAGACCTTGATGTTTTAAAATATAATTAATAATTGTTCTGTTAGCTCTTCCTGTCATTTTCAGTTCTTTTAGTTAGTGGTAAGACAGCATGTAGCAGCGTGTGAAATAAATGTGGCTGTCCTCTATTTAAAGGGAGTTTAATTATAGGACTTCAGGAAAGAACCAGAAGGACTGAAAATGAGCTGGAACAATATGAACTTGGTCTGTCCCTGAAATCATAGGACTTTATCATCCAGACAGGCTGGTGGTCTTATCAGCTCATTTTATGAAATGCTGGGTGGGCCCTTATCCTGACCGACATTCCTGTTGTATTTCTGTGAGAACAACAATCTTAAAGATCTCCAGTTTGGACTTGTGGGGTCAAGAAGCTGGAGACTTAAGAGAGAACAGAAGTCATGTGGGCACAGAGGCAGCGTGGGAATCTGTTCTTAGTGGCCTAACTGCAAATGCTTCAGACCATAGTAGGACATTTTCTGAGTACACTTGGCAGTATTCTTGGTAATGTGCAGCAAAACATCGAGACTGACAACCTACTGAAACTTATCAGTTCTACATGTCTCTTTACAAATGTTTAGGAGGCTGCGCTATATTTAAAGTGTAATATTATTATTCGAATATTGACAAATGTATTTGATTACTTCTTTAAGCTGTTGGGAATTATTTTTATTTTTTTGAAAATGTATTTATTTAAATAATAAACCTTTAAATGTTTACATAGAAATGTAGATATATACAACTGTTTTGCAGCCATGATATAATTTAAATATCACCTTTTTTATGGCCAAAAATAACAAATGAATACTGAAGGTATTATCATTATCTTGGATAATTATAAATACAATATTATAATATTATTTTAAATATCATCTGGTGATTTAATGTTAATATATATATATATATATATATATATATATATATATATATATATATATATATATATATATATATATAGCCACTCTACAGTAATGTCATCGTCCAGCTCAGTTCAGTTCTCATACAATGGTGTCAATGCAGGCAGATCAATAATATTGTTGAATATTAAATGTCTCCAACTAAGCAAGCCACAAGCCAAAGGCGACAGTGGCAAGAAACCAAAACTCCATCAGGTGACAGAATGGAGAAAAAAAAGAAAAAATAAGGTACTTACAGTAGTAATAACAGTAAAGTATGCATAATTACATGCAACTAACCCTAAACCAAACCCAATTCCTAACCGTATAGTAAATACATGTTGTTAATTAATATTACTCAGAACTTAAACTTATAATTACAATGTAACAAAGACACCTTAACCAAGGTTTTTCAGATCATTTTTCAGGTGGTTTGTCAAAGTTTAAAATCACCCCATTATTCTAGATGTTTTGGTGAACATTGTTCTTGCTCAAATTCATGATCTTCTCCAAGTAAATTGAGTTCTTATATCTTTAACCATTCTTTTTGATATCATGTTTTGATCATAAACATATTGAAAAATAGCACATCTGGATCTGCTAGGTTAACATTAGTTAATCCATAGCACTGTGAAAAGCAGTGTCACTCCTAACACTGCAAATTTCCATCTACTGTTCCTTTAAACATTAAACAGTATTAAGAGTGTCGATCTGTATACATTGTACCTGTCTGGGACACTCTGTCCGTATCATGAAAGGTGTTTCACGCTACAGTGTCATGTTCCTCTACTGATCTCTGCGTCAATCATTCACTGTCCAAAGACCTGAGGCTGTAATGATGATAGCGACACAATGTTCTATCCTCTGATCTTTATTACGCTTTGAAATGATAGCCAGATATGAGGATCTGATATGCATTTGCCTCTTGTGCTCATTCTCTAAGAAAATGGTGTTGTGCAGGTGTTTAATCAGCAAATGAGGCTTTTTGTGCCCCTCAGTTGAGCCTTTTGGCTACCAAAGAGCCCCTGCGTGATTAATAAGTATTTTAGCGAAAACACAACATCAAAAATAACAACAACCAAAAATTTGACATTAGCATGTTGCTAAGCTGTAATAAGCATACATTACTTAGCACACAAAACATTTTGGTAAATAATTATATTCGTTTTCAGAATCAAATTAAAAACAATTTTAGGCCTACTCAAAATTTCTTGTACTTAATTTGTTATTTTAAATGGATGTTTTTCACCAAGCTCGTCACTAAGCATTCTGGGATTACTTTCTTCACAAAACAAACATGATGTTGCCTTGAATGTCGGCAAAATAAGGTACCTTTGAAAGCAAACGAATTTTTATGTTATTTTTTGGGTGTGAAAATGCTGCCTGTGATTTGGAATAGCGTCCTTGTGTTTATTTCATAAGTGATTTATCGGGGGATGGTCAAAAATTCATTGACCTCATTCACGTTATTACAAACAACAGATGCTACATTATGAAAGAAGAGAGAGGGAGGAGGGGGGGAGATGCTGAACTTTCCTTGTTTTTGTAGGTTGGCCATGGAGGACGCTGATCCTGAGCTTATTAGTGGTGTTTCTAAGGGTGCTAAATTTGCAAGCTGCTCAAATGACCAATACTCTTTTAACTCCAACATAGAATGTCATGTAGCATCTTGAAATAAATAAACAAGAAAACAAAAATAATACAAAAACAATACAAGACAAACTTTTGCTATATTTACTAGGCCTATATTAAATAACAATATAAATGTAATATAGCCTCTTATCACCCAGCGATATACTTAAAGCTGGATGTACCACATACATACCCAGTACACTCACTTAAAACAGTACATAGGCTACTATATAGCAATCTCTTTATATAATCTATATTAAACTAGATTATTGCACAGCTCAGTCTGCTAAATATGGAAGCTTGTTTTCACCACAGAATAAAAAGCAAAAAAAAAGGTATAATGCGACTTTTCATCCAGCCTGATCTCGTGAAAGATAAATTGTATTTATCGTGCAATTTATACGCAGAAATACGTTTTTACATGCATATGCTACGCAGTTTTCTCGTGCATATGAGATGCACTTTATGGCGTGTAATACCATAACTCACACCACTAATCCTAACCAAGGGATTTACGGTGCGTATCATTTTTTTTTACAGTCTATGGTAAAAACTAATTTCTGCATATAAATTGCATGATAAATACAATTTGTGCTATAGATACGCATTTCATGAGAACGTGTTGTTGTATTCACAATTCGGAATTTCTCAGAATTGTGAGAAAAATAGTAAGATATTATAGGCCTATTGCAGTTGGAAAAAGATAAATAGTTGTGATTATCTTTTTTAATTGCGAGGTTACATCTTACAATTCTGACTTTTTTTCTTGTAATCCTGAGTTTATGGGGTTTTCCAACAAAACAATTCTGAAACAAAAGCGCTAAGTGTCGTTAATTCTGCAGTAATGCATAGGGGACATCATTGACCTCATTTCCTGGTGGAGCAATCATGAATAGTGTATTGTTGATAATGACATTGTTGACACTGAGTGTTGTGGCTAAGAAAATGAAGGACATAAGCCTTCATTTAGCCCAATAACGTCACAGTGTGTTCCTGTTTCTATTTCATGAAGATATACATCTAACATCTGGCCTTCATAATTTGTAGTCCTGTTTATGAAGTTGTTTGTCTTTGGGATTACAGAGATTATTAAAATGGGGGAAATTCCCAGATTTCCAGTAAAGCCTTTCTTCACAACATCAGTGAGAGGCTGGAGGTTAAAATCTAGACTATCAGCAATTTCACCAGTAGCGGAAAACCAAAAGCATGTTTTTAAGAGACATGTAGTCAGCTGTCTTACAGGTAACTGGGGTTACTGGGAGGGAATCGTATTAGTGCTGGGAAAGGGAGGATCCAGACTGACAACGAACCCTGATATTACAACAAGCTCTGGCAGGACGATCCTTTATGACATCACTCCGGTTCCGCCCAATGAGCTCACTGGGCCAGCTGATCATGCTTTCCAGCTGTGAACAACAAGTAAGTGTAAAAAACTGCCTGGCAACATCTGTGACATAAAAAAGGTGATTCTCAGAATGTGTTATTAATGAAAGAACCATCCCCCACAACAAAATGAGTGAGGAATAAGGGATGAAAGTCTGGGAATGTAAATAGTTCACCAAAAGCAATTCTGTCATTGTACCCTATAATGATTCTTACGTTTTTTTTTTGGTTTTTTTTAACAAACAAAAATATATCCATATATATATATATCTTGAAAGTATGAACTGTGTTTAATTACAACACAGTTCATACTAAAGTCATAGCTTTTTGTGAGGCTGAATTTGCCCATTTGAACTCAGCAAATTTCCAGGATACCAAATTTTAAAGATAATTAAGCAAAATCCAAATGAGCTTTACAGATCTTTAAACGGCTTTTCATGCTTGTTCAATGAACCATAAACAATTATTGCACATGTGCATCGGGTTTTTAAGTCCCCCTGTGGTGAAAATCAATCTTTTAATGTTGTTTATATGTCTATGTGATGTTTTTAAAATGCTTTAAGACAAACCATGTGCAAATGTCATAAATCAACACCATTGCTGAGTATTTTCTCCTTAAAACGGCAGTAAACCAAAGACAGTCTCAAAATCGCGGTTTGAAATCGCTGGTGTTTCTGACATCACAGACTTGTAGCCAATCAGGTCGTGATCGTCAACGAGTGGATCTCTGAGCTGGTGTGAGCGAGTGGAGGCGGGGCTAATTTGCATATTCATAGAACTGCGTATAAATGCGGCATGGGGTGTAGAGTTATATTCAAGCTATTTTAAGACATGAAGAAACTTTTTTTCAATGAAAAAAAGTTTAAATGTGTGTTTTTGTTTTTTATCAAAGATGAGTTTTAAGGGATGCAATTATTGATTACAGGGGGACTTTTAGACACTATAAGGGCCAGATTTACTAACAGCTTGTGCCAGCACAAACCCTCTTTTGGCGTTAAAAATCTTTTTTTTTACACAGTGAAAAATTTGCTCTGAAAAGGTGTGGACACAGCGTTATTTTTGCAGCTGACCTCGTTACATGTGCATTTGTTGGAATTTCCCTTTCAGATGCAAAATGTATGGGAGGAAATTATTTCAATTAATCATGCAAGTTGATTTACTAAGGTTTGCGCTAGTCAATTTACTGGTAGGCTATTTGCGCCAATATATACCGCCCAGACGTTAATTTGCGCTGCTCTCGTTAGATTGTATTTGTCATTATGGAAATGATCTGGCTGCGTCTGTTTTCTTTAATTTGCACGACGTCAGTAGATCACGCACTGAACTTTCCATCGGCACTTTTTTTGGAATTGCGCTCTCACACCAATGTGCCCTGTTTTAGTAAATCTGGCCCTAAGAGTTTACAGGTGGGACAATAAAGGTCACAGTTCCAATAACTTAAAGATACCTTTCTTGTGACTCTGAAAAACACCAGGAGAAAGATGCATGAACATGCAGTAGTCCTGCTGCAGGGAGTCATGAGGACTGCAGATGTGGTCCGAGCAAGAAACTGTCCGTAATGTAAGACACCTAAGACAGTGCTACACAGAGACAGGAACGACACTTGATCATACCTGCAGGCAGTGCCAAACCAAATGTAACCATGCATCCCACCAGAATTGCAAATGCCTTGGTGGAAGAGTGGATTAATATCTCACAGCAAGAACTGGCAAATCTGTTGCAGTCCATGAGGATGAGATGCACTGTTAAAGCAACTGTTGGCCACAGCAGATACTGAATGCTACTTATGATATGACAACCCTGCGGTAACAAGATCAGAATGTTCAAAGACACACTGAGCCTGGTTTCTCCCAAGGTTTTTTTTTGTGTTTTTTTTTTCATTTTTATTCTGTCACCCGACGGGAGTTTTGGTTCTTTGCCACGATGCCATCATTGTTTTCTCCAGAGCGGCTGTATAGAGCGGCAATGTAACTTTTTTACAACAAAAATTAACCATCACTGAACTTACTTAAGCGGGACTATGACACTATTTTCTTCTAGATCTGCTGTACAGCCAAAACAAACTTTGTTGCATTATTTTCCTGTTATAAAGCTGCTTTGAAACAATCTGTATTGAAAAAAGTGCTACACATAAATGAAGGTGACTTGACACACCTAAAACGCCCACACACTTACATCCCAATACTGAACCAAGAAAACACAAATCATACATGTTATGACCTTCATTCATTCATTTGATCTTTTTTTTTTTTTTTTACTTGCCCATAGGTGTGTAATGCAGATTCTGGAATGAGATTGCGTCATGTTTGATTGGATGTTAAGACAGGTGTTTTCCTATCTGAGGGTTATTTCCATGACGTTACATTATGTTAGGAGGCGAACGGTATAGGAGGAAACGAAAACCATTGGAGGAACTTCTCTGTGACTAATGGCTGCTTCAGACAGAGAGATCTGATCTGTCTGATCCTCACAATATACAGATGGTATGTAGGCCAACCACGCTTCAGTACGCTCCGTTTCCCTGTGATCCCTGTGATCCCTTTGTTCCTCTTTGTCTCACTGTTTTCTTCTCCACTCTTTCTTACTTTTCTTCTTCAAAAGAAGAAAAAAATCATCTATGCTGGATCTTTCAGCAGGAGTGATCCTTACATATATGCACTTTCTGTATAATCAATTAGAAATAGGCTAGATTCTAAATTATTTCATTGTTTTACATGTGTTGCATTCCACAAAAGGAGAACAGAACCAAAAAGTCCTTGTGTATTGTGTTATACACTGAAAGTACATTTTAGAATTGCCACAGAAAATATTTGAATACATACAGTCACTCTTAAAAATGTTTAAATGCCTTTCCATTAGATAATAAAGCATCAAACTATGTCATCTGAAGTTTTTCTCATAACTAACACCAGAGGCATTTCTGCAATAACTTTTATTTAGCTGGTCTTTTGGTTATTTTACTGGATATACTGTATAAAGTCAGTTCCGCAACATGGACGTTTGTAAGTATTTTACTTTTTGGCGAATTGGCTAATTCGTATGATCAGCTTTTCGCCCAGTGTTGGTTATGTTTAGGGTAGTTCACATCGAAATCGCCACCTCATAAAATAGCTACGTTTTCTTTAGTGTTCCCCGTAAGTTCACACAGATGTCAGAGTAACTAGGTGTTGTTTATCACATGAACTATCATGATATTATTATCCACTAACTAGAAACTGTTCAAATAATTTTTTCACAGTATATCAATTGTTATTTTTTTGCCAACACTTTATTTTACAGTGTCCATGTTACACATCTTACATGTGTTTAGTGAGTACATGTAAGATGTGTGACAAGGACACTGTAATGGAATACTATAGAAATAACATTAAATAATGCATAATTACAAGCAACTAAGCCTAAACCAAACCCTAACCCTAATTATATAGTAATTACATGCTGTTTATTAATATTACTCAGTTCTTATTTGTATAATTACGCTATATATAGCACCTTAAAGTGTAACCTTATTTAAAACTTAAACATCATTTTGTGAACATCATCAAAATTTTTTTTGTGAAATATTTTAGAGGTCAAATACTTTTTTTAAAATCTTTAAAAAACTGGAGAATTAGCAATATAATCTTTTCAAATGTAAATACCCTTTTGATTCATATATGCCTGTACTGAATAATTCTTAAGCTCTGAGAAAAAGAGGTTAACAACACAGTATAATCATTTACATCTTCACATGTTCAGATAGATAGATAGATAGATAGATAGATAGATAGATAGATAGATAGATAGATAGATAGATAGATAGATAGATAGATGAAACTTAGTATTTGTAATGTTTGTTACATCCCAGAGTTCATTGCGTTTGGCTAACCTCTTTAGACCAGGCAGTTCCTATTGGCTGAGGGAAGCTGCAGTCATGCTGTGGGATTCTCGCTAGAGGGCACAAAACCTCCATTTAATAACAAGACCACTATAACTAGGCTACTACTAACACAAAGCGCAGCAAACTCAGTGGGTGAATGTGGTAAACGACACAAACCATGTGGTATTTAGCACTGTGTGTGTATGTGTGATGTGTGTGACACAGCCTGTGTCTATTAATGAAAGCTGAGAGGTTACACACGGTTAACTTTCATTCACTCTAGAGCTGTTCCCATGTGTTTGAAAAATGCTGATGGACTATAAATAGTCCCTGCCCTTACATGTTAAGGAAAGTGAGATGATTTACTTGTGCCGGTAACCGATAGTGAATGACTGAGAGCATGACACATTTCAATCTGCCAGCTCATACTGATATTAATATCTACACATGGATTAGCACTGGGGGAGCTTTCTTTTTTATTAAAATTTGAACAAAAGAATAATCATGATAAAGTTCCAGAAAGATGAAGATGAAGTTTTTAAGCCCGATAAAATATAGCTACGTGATCAGGTGTTAAAATGGGGATTATTTTAATGACAGACTGACTGTACATTTTTCTGCTTATTATATGACTACTTACCAAATAATAATCCATTAGCAGTCAATTACAGTTTAGTGGTAATTTATATCGGAGTGCAGAATGCCACTCTTGAATATTTAGTATTTCAGATATTTGTCTAATAATAGTATATGTAATATTTTAAAACCAAAAGCTAATTGATCAAAGATACATATATATATATATGTATATATATATATATATATATATATATATATATATATATATATATATATATATATATGTGCCTGATTTCGACGCTGGGGAAATACATAAAGCAAATTTGCATGTGAAGGCTTTATATAAATACAATATAGGCAGGTCTAAATCCGGGTGATCACTCATATCAATGTTATATATCATATACCCTAAAACTTGTGTAGTTTTTTGTCAGTGTTTATTTAAAAATGTCCAGTTATGCAAATTATACGATTGTGAATTTAATTGATGAGTTGTCAATAAAATATATAACACAATAGGGTATGATTTTACCCCTAAATTCAGTGTCCAGTTGTTTCTGTGAATTGCAGCGATCCGTTTGCTTCTCTGTTCTGTAGCTTTCGGCAGTCTGTAGAAATATACCTCAGATTTCTTGTGAAATATATTTATACAGTCAATCTCAATTGAGCTCTTTCCAATTTTAGATGCGTGTTGTGTGCTCAAACACAAGCGCTAATGTAAACGTAGACTGGACAAATGAGAACTGAAAGAGAGTAACTATCCATATGGTAATGAGGTGAACACAGCTGAAACGAATGACAAATCATATCATTAACCATGATGACAAACAAGGAGCTGGAAATGAAAAATGAAAACAGGAACCACTGAATACTAACTAATGCTGCGTCTCAATTAGCCTACTTACGCCCTAAAATGTACTCTTTTTGTGAAGAAAAAGTAGTTACTTTTGAGTGTGTAGCAAAACGTAGACAGCTTTGGAACATACTATCTCGTCATACAATTGCGTCTTTAAAGGGATAGTTCACTTTGAAATTAATTTTTGGTATCTTTTAGCTTTCCTCAAGGGCATCCAAGATGTAGGTGTCTTTTTTTCCGCAGTAGTTTAAATTTTGATATTTTTAGGTCAAACCGTTCTTGTCTGTCAGTCATATAATGCAGGTCTATGGTCATTATCTCAAAACACAAGCACAGAGTCCAAATTAAAACAATTCCCCATCGTCCAAATAAAACAATTCCCCATCGTAAGTACACATTGATGGCCTAAGACACGAAACAAGCGGTTTGTGTGAGAAAACGAACAGTATTTATATCGTTTTTACCTCTTATACACAGCCATGTCCGAGTGATCTGATCTGACGTGTACGCAGACTGGAGCATAGATATATACACACTAGAAGTCGCCTTGTCTACGGCAGTTCATTGGAACGAATGTCTTAAAGGCGACATCTAGTGTGTATATATCTATGCACCAGTCTGCGTACACGTCAGATCAGATCACTCGGACATGGCTGTGTAGGGGAGCGCGGGGCACAACCTAACGCGGGGCTAGTTGTAACACGCTTGTTTTAAATACTTCCGCACATGCTTGGATGACGAAATTTTGTGTATTTACTAGTTGCCATATCAACACTATATAGAAAAAAAAATTCCGCAAAAATTATTATTTTTTTGGAAGATATCCATAGACATTTATTAAACCATAGCAAAAGTAAATTTCTTACTTAAGTTAATTTTTCATCTCTATTTTTTGTGTTTATTTAAAATAAGACAAATCTGATATTATTTTAATCTCCAAGATGTTATTTAACAGTTGAGATAGTTCTTTAATGCTTCGCTAACTAGCAGAAGACACTAGCAGGGTTTAAACCCCAGTTGTGCAGGCGGGGGCATGTTGTAACACTGCGTTACAATGTGCCCCTATTAGAAATATGCTATTATATTCTATACTTTTATTAATTTTATTGGGAAAACGTGAGAAAAAGGTGAATAAAGACTGAGAGTCAATGTTCAGAAATGACAAATTATTTATTTGTTTTGAACTATGTTGTATAGCTTTGTTTTCATGTGTTCGTAGTCAAAACTCAAAAATTTGTTTATATTTAATTATTAAAAATTGCCATTATTTTATATGAAAAAGTTTTTTAATTGTATTTTATTTAGAAAATATTTTAGTTTGTTTTGTATATATTTTTTATTAGATCAGATAACATTTTAAGCTGTCATATGTTATGTTACAATGTGCCCCACACATGTTACAATGTACCCCACCTATGGGGCATGTTGTCACATTTCACTTCTATTCTTTCGGGGTATGTCAAGAAAAAAGTATATACTGTATTAATAAAACAAAACCACATAATTGTACTAGACATGTGGGAAATTAATGTGTAGATTTACACAAACTGAGAAAGTCAAAAAGCGTTAGGTTGTGCCCCGCTCTCCCCTATAAGAGGTAAAAACAATATAAATACTGTTCGTTTTCTCACACAAACCGCTCGTTTCGTGTCTTGGGCCATAAATGTGTACTTACGATGGGGAATTGTTTAATTTGGACGACGGGGAATTGTTTTAATTTGGACTCTGTGCTTGCTCTTTCAGGTGGTGACCATCGACCTGCATTATATGACTGACAGACAAGAACGGTTTGACCTAAAAATATCAAAATTGAAACTACTGCGGAAAAAAAGACACCTACATCTTGGATGCCCTTGAGGAAAGCTAAAAGATACCAAAAATTAATTTCAAAGTGAACTATCCCTTTAACGGTTGCTCTCTGACACATCTTATCACAGTAAACTGGCCTGTCAATCATCTTGTCACAGTTAAAATCCTCCACATTTAATTTAATTTCCCAGTACTTCATCGGAGAAAAATGCTGAAGCACATTGATCTGCATGTTGCAGGTCTTTCATGCGGAGACTCAGGCATAGCCTAATGGTGCATTTTTAAAAGTTAATGGCGAAACGGATCTTTACAAATATCCACATTATAGATCAGTGGTTTTAACTGAAAGCAACTTGCACTGACATATCTTAAAATACGTCAGTGCCATTGTTTTGTATCAAGATGCACATCAGTAATGTTAAAAAAAAAAAAAAAAAAATTTATTAAACCTACTTAAATGTCCTAATTGAACTAAGGCCTAGTCCTGGCTTAATCTAAGCCTTTTCTGTGAAACCAGGCCCTAATGTTCAGGCTTTTTCAGTGCTCTTTGAGTGCATAATAAAAAATGTCATGCTATGTCAGAGTGAGTTGTGTAGGGGGCTGGTTATATTCTTACCTGGGTCGAGTGGCCAATGTCAACTGCCTCTATAAATATCTGCAGTTGAACTTCTTCACCAACAGAGGGCAGCGTCACCAGAATTATATGGATAAGCTTTTTTTTTCACCTAGTTTCTGTTGAATTTGTTTATGGTCTAATGCTCTTCCTGAAGTATTGCTAGTACCTACTGCTGAGTCTCTGAATGTTTATTCTTGTGTTGTCTTTATTGGGCTTGGTAATTGCCGTTTAAAAAAAAAAAATTGTATTGTTTAGTCCTTTTACTATTTATTATATAGGTCTAACCTATGTTTGGCTTCCTAGATATAATGATTTTTATTCTGTACAAACTTTATATTCTGTCTCCTAACCCTAAAACTAATTACAGAAACTAAAAACAGAAAATATTAATTTGAATTATATTTTGAGCCAGGTTTTATTTGACCCAGAATGTAGTCATTCACATAATAATTTAGCGTTCTTGCCTAAAAATTCCTCTAAGTATTTCCTGTATTTTTCCACCATCCGTTATTTTAACAAGCTGCCCAGTCTGTGCTGATGAAAAGACTCACAGCATGATATCACAACCAATTACTTTTGAATTCTGGCTAAACAGTGCAATCCTCAGACCACAAACTATTGTCCCACATTGTAAGTGGGTCACTACTGTGCTTTTCGACAAACTCCATATTTGGGATCAGATGGTTCTGTTTACGAGTTCCATACAGGCACTTGATTGGGGTTGGATGGCACTTATACACTGCTGAAAGATGAACTGCTCGACTGGTGCAACTTTACTCTGTTCCTTGATACTGATATCTGCTCTGTCTCTCTTTGACCTTGCACACTTGCTTCTGGTCGGCAAGAGTTTTGATGCATTAAAAAACTTGTCTGAATCATTTATTGCTTCTAGTTTCTGCTCCTGAAACAGTGCCTACAGCAGCCACAAAACATTTAAATATGAATTTGTTTTAATTGATATGCTTAAAGGGATAATTCACCCCAAAATGATCATTCTGATATAATTTACTCCGAACAAGCAATCAATTTGTTCCAAACTTGCAAGACTTACTTTATTCCAAGGAACACCAAAGGAGAAATTCAGATAATTGTGCTTGTTGCTATTCTCCATGCAGTTACAATGAATGGGCTCTGAAGCTTTTAGTCTTTCAAAAGAGATGCAAAAGAATCATAAAAGGAAAAACATCTTAGGTTACGACTGTAACCCTAGTTCCTGAGAAGGGAACGAGACGCTGCATCAATGACGCTTTGGGAATGCCCCGCGTGATTGCGTCTGAAGCACATGTGTCAGCTTGTCCAATGGCGAGAGTGAACGTCGCGGGCAGGTGACGTCATGACCAGGAAAGGATAAAAGCACATCCGGAATAATCAACGTTAGCTTTAGCCGAAGCAAGTCGATCACAGGGATGCAGAAAGTATGGCAAAGTGACGCCTTTTTGAGGGAACTTGCGCTAGAGCCCTGCACAGGCCAAAAAATCCAGCCCTAACCCCGGCCCTGGCCCATGGTGTTCAAGCCCTAACCCGGCCCTGGCCCAACAACGTCTGTAATTTTTGAGCCCGAACCCGACCCAACCCGAAACCAACATCAATATCAGTTTAAGCTCTCTCTGAAGCGCGCTCTCTGATGCGCGCTGTCTCTGCTACACGCACACACACGCGCTACTAAGAGATAAACTTTTATTATAGGCCTCAAACATAACTACCACCACCGACAAACATGCCCACAAATATTAATACAGACTGTCCATTACAGAGAAGCATAAGCATGCAGTAGAGAATATTATATAGCCAAATGTGATATAAAGATTTACGGCCTACCTTTTTTGATGTTAAGTAACTTTACTGAAGAACAACGTTTCAAAGAACTCTTCGCCAACTGGCTAATGTTAAATAATAATAAAAAGATAATAAATAAAAAAAAAATCCGTTGAACTGAGTAGGCTACATGTACGTTGGTCATCATTCAATGTTTATTCGCGAGTGTTGTGAAGAAAAAGAATAGCATCCACTGTTGGCTTCAGGCTCATTGTTTGTTGTGGTAATCAAATCAAAACTCTTTCAAAATGCAGCTTTTCTCGAAGCATTGGGAACTTTTAGTAACTCCCCACGCTCCAACTTCTCCCTGATGCTCTGCATGGTCAACTGTCACCTAATGCACTGCACACGTCACGTTACTCACGTAATTGCGTATTGCGTAGCATATTTATAATATTATCAATATAACAATATTTCATACAGTAGCTTGTGCTCTGCGTGTATATTATGGGCACGGTGAAAGGAGAGAAGCTAAATGAGCCCGAATCTGTAAAAAAAAAATAAGGTCCGAGCCCGGTCCGAATGGACTCAGTGTGTCAGGCTTTGTCGAGACCTCTAACTTGCGCTGCTTCAATGACGCTTTGGGAACAATACATATACCTTTCGTAGGAATACTACTGAGAGCAGCTATGACATAAGTACTTGTGATCCAGGGGCACCCAAGTCTAAGTCATAAAACCTGACGAACGTGAGCGGCAAGAACCAGCCCGCCGCATAGCAAACTTCTTGAAGGGAGACCCCAGATATTAAGGCATTGGAGGCCGCCTTACTCCTAGTGGAATGAGCTCTATTGGCCAAAGGTAATGGTTGGCCAGAAGCTTCATAGGCAAGAGAGATAGCTTCAACTATCCACTTGCTAACAGTCTATTTAGATGCAGGGAGCCCTTTCTTAGGTGACCCAAAACAGACAAACAGCTGATCAGACTTCCTCCACAGGGCTGCTCTGAACATAAGTATCCAATGCTCTGACTGGACAAACAAGGTTCAGCTTTTCCTGGTCTTGACTCAGAAGAGAACAGAATGCCTGCAGAGCGATACGCTGTGGTACGTTGTTCGGGACTTTCGGAACATAGCCAGGCTTAGGGTAAAGGAAAGCTTTGACCATCCCTGGTGCAAAGGCACGTGGGGAATACCAACAGGGCCTGAAGATCTCCTACTCTTTTTAGTGAAGAAATGGCCAGAAGGAACACAGTTTTAGGGCCAGAAACTTCTCTGAGACCAAGTCAAGAGGCTTGAGGAGAGCCATAGATAAACGGTCTAAGACCAACGCCAAGTCCCAAGCTGGAACTCTGGTGTGAACTGCAGGCCTCAGCCTCAAAGTGCCACGAAGGAAATGTGTTGTCAAAGGGTCTCTCCCAACAGATAACCCCCCCCCCCCCCCCCCCCCCTCCCAAGGGGACATGGTAAGACGTTATTGCCGCTACATACACCTTTAGTGTGGAGGGAGATAACCCTGCAGAAAAATGATCCTGAAGGAACTCTAGTAATTAACTGGATCCCAATGTTGCATTGTACACCAAGAAGTAAAAACTTTCCACTTCAGGGCGTATAGTTTCTTAATGGACGGAGCTCTGGAGTTAAGTATGGTCTCTACAACCTCGGCTTAGAGACCAGATTCTATGAATTGGGCCCCCTCAGACGCCAAACCCACAGGTTCCATATTTCTGGTTGGGGATGGAGAATCACTCCTCCCGCCTGAGATAGAAGGTCCCTTGGCCAGTACAGTGCTACTAGCAATATACTTATTCTCTTGATCATACGAAGTGGGTTTCCCCTCGATGAAAACCCCTTGGTCTTGAGTCACCACTGCAGGGGCCTCATGTACAGCAGGCCAAAAGGTATCACGTTGGACGCAGCTGCCATCAGACCCAACAGTCTCTAAAAATGTTTTACAGTGAGTGACTGGCCTAGCTTTATCTCCTTCAAGACCGAGAGGATTGTGGCGACACGAGCAGACGATAGCGCGATAACACTTTTCTTGGCATTCAGTCTCAACCCAAACTTTTTCATATGAGCGAGAATGGATCTCACGGAGGGGTTTGAGACGGGCCCCGCCCTTTCTCAGCCTTTACCCGTGAGATCCATGCACTGCAGCTTCTTCCACCGAGGCTACCATAGACCGCCCGATGACGCGAGCAGTCTCTTTGGTGGCCCGAAGAGAGAAGGATTCTGATGGCGAATCCTCTTCCCCCGTTTCGATGTTCAGCACATCCACTTCCTCAGACTAGATGGCTGAATCATCTGGCTCTTCTCCAGGGCGGAAGAAGCTGCAGTGCGGGCTTACGATCCCGGAGAGAGAGCACTGGAACTCACGGGTAAAGGCTGAGAAAGGGTGGGGCCCATCTCAAACCCCTCCGTGAGATCCATTTGCGAACCCCACAATCTGAGCTTCTGTGTTGCGTTGGTAGCAGAGGGGCCCGAACCGCAGAGAACGCTCACCTGAACACCTAAACTCGTGTGTATCCCAACCTGTAAGGAAAAGAGGGCAGGGAGAAACACACGATCTGAATGTTTGTTATTTGTTCGCCATGATTTCTGTATTGGAGCTGTACTATTTCTGGACAGACAACGATACATAAGATAGACAGTAAGAACACAGAGCGCTTGCTGAGGCACAGAAGCTAACGACGGTTATTCCAGATGTGCTTTCATTCTTTTCTGGTCGTGACGTCACCCACCCGTGACGTTCACTCTCGCCAATGGACTAGTTGACACATGTGCTTCAGACATAATCATGCGGAGCGTTCCCAAAGCATTATTGACGCAGCGTTATTGATGACCGTTATTGACGTTATTGACGACCCTCGACAGGGAACCCCTCCTATGTTTCCACAACTGGATCAGAACAAATCATTTACACTGGTTTTGGATTCTAGACCAACTAAAAATATCTGACTTAACAGAAACATTTGTTCACAAATTAGACATTGCTACACTGTTAGACTTTTCAAGGGTTTTTTACAGTAACTTACTGGCAACACTGTTGCCAGTAAGTTACTGTAATTAAGAGTTACAGTACCAAACCGTATTTCAGTTTTGTGTAATACAGTGCATTACTGTAAAAACGAAGCTAATCAGTACAGTGCATTACTGTAAAAACTAAGCTAATCAGTACACTACTGTAATTATTTTTATTTGTACTAAATATAAATTAGATTTGATAATTTTGATATATGATTAATTTTATTTTTATCCTACATAAGTACTACTTTCATACAAACCAATTAGACAAAGTTATCACAAAATACCATTTTTTTATTTAAAACATTTCATATATATCACAAAATAAACATGCCAATGCTGGAAATGATGTGTGAAATTTTTACACATTAATGGGTAAGTTTAGAGACAACATTTTTTGTGTTAATTTTAACTCATTCATTGTGTTAATGATTTTAACAAAGTAAATATGTCAGAGAGGTTAGCACAAAGAGGTGTAAACGTGTTAAATTAACACATTATGTGCTGTCCTTCACTGCAAACATTTTTGAAAACATACATAAAATCATAAACAAAACATTAGCATTTGACTAAATGAATGTAGAGTCATTGGTTGTTTAGCTTATACAAGTATTATAATGAAATATCAACCATTACATTCATAAAACTGCAGAATATAAATACATTAAGCATTCAAAAAGGAAATGTCCAAAACAGGACAAAACACAGTTCTTTTCACAATACAAGACACATAACCCCACCTTAAAAATAATTTCACTTATTTCCAAAAATGTGTTGGATTCATGTACACTGGTGGCCAAAAGAAGTATTTAAGTGGCGTAATGTTTTTGAAAGAAGTCTCTTTGATGCTCAAGAAACATTTATTATTATTATCAATGTCTGACTGTCTACTCCATCTTTTCTACAGCATAGGAGTAAAAGTCATCATCAAAATAATCTTTAAAAAGCCAACACAATGTTTTTGTCCACCTTTGTGAATAAATGAACTTCTCCAAAGATTGGTTCCTGTTCAGAACTTGATTGACAACATCAGAGTGTTCCCTGGTCTGCATGCGTGCCCACAAACACAAATGTACTCAGTCCTTCAGAGGAGATCCCGGTTCCAAAACTATATGAGAGAGAGAGAGAGAGAGAGAGAGAGAGAGAGAGAGAGAGAGAATATTAGTGTCACATTATTTTTAACCTCCTTTTTTGTTAATTTTTATTATTATTTTCACAAAAACTTAATATATATTTGTAAACAGCTTTTGTCAATAAATAGCATACAAAAGAACTAAATTAAATTATGCCAGATTAAATTTTAATACTTACAAATCCTAAATTCTGTCCAAAAATGCTGAGATGCATAGAAAGAAGTTGAACGACTGAAATAGATGATTTTAGCCCATTTCAGCTTGTCTGCAGTGAAGGAGTACCTGTTTGAGACAAATACACAGTAAGATACATGCAAGAAATCACTGTGTGATGATCGTTCTCCTTCCTACAGTAGTTAACCCACCTGTGCGCTGATATTAGGACCTTCCTAGTCAGGTGGAACTGCAATGGTAGAGTCGCTGGCTAATAAAATATAAAAATAATGCAAAAATATAAACTTAAGTTGTTTAGAATGCTAGATTTGGTCTTAGTGAGAGTTTTACTGCAGTGCTTACCTGGATACATTTAATCTGGTGAGACTGAACAAAGACAATGGTCCATCTTCTGATTGGTTCATTTGCTGTGTAATAAAGTTAGACATAATGCAAAGGTCACTTATTTGATATAAAGTTAGCCAATTTTATAGAGATTTTATAAGATATTGTTAGCTACCTAGTCTGCACCAGTGGCTCAAAAGCAATTTTCACATAGTGTATGCTAATCATTTCAGCAAACTTATCTCAAAATATATCACAAATGGGCTGGCCTACCTCTGGAATCTTGCTAAGTCACTGGCGCGAATTGGCGCTTTGTTGCAGTTGCCTTTAAACACAAAAATGGAAGTAAATATTAAATTCCATAAAAAAAAAAAAACTATTATGGTATAGTTTGCAAACTAATGCTAAAACTATAAAGGTTCTCATCAGTAGGCCAACATTAGGATATAAACAGAATTTCACATTAGTTTATTCACATTTATTGTTAATGTAAACGCGTTGCTCGTTGGCATATTTTAACTCGACAATTCAATAATCTAACAAAGTGTGTAAAATGAAACGTTAGCTCAGTTTACCATGGTAAAGTTCGTTACCGCCATGTTGACGACGAGTAACGTTAGGCTAACGTTAACGTTATAACATACGTTAAACTGGGCACAATCCTGTCAACATACACAGAATGTTTTTTTTTTTTTTTTTTTACCTTGCTTGCTGATCTCTCTCTCGGTGAAGTGAATTCCGTCTCTTCCCCGGGCCAGACACGAACGTCGCGATCCAACAAAAGACAGACCCCATTACCTACACTGGATGTCTGTCTGACGCGACACGACAAATCCCAGACAGTGTAGTGATGCGCCGCGGCCGTTATATTTCAGACGTAGTCCGATACGAGTCCAAGCGCTCGCACTAGTTCTTACAAGGGATAAACAGGTTTGCATTTAAAGGTCCGGTCGCTTCAATGTGTCCAATATAGACAGCCTCTGGCTATTATAGCGTTGTAGACACGTGGTGTAAGGCAAAAATTAGGAAATAAAAAGCACGGTGGAATGGTGCCAGCCAGAGAGGCAGTTACGTCAAATACAGTAGTATACAGCAAATTTAAAAAATACAGTAAGTCTCTGTATGTGGTGTTAGACGTCACAGAAAATTCCCATGATGCAATTGGAATCACAGTTATTTACTGTAAAGAGAAATAGCAGTATAATACTGGGGGATTTAAAGTAAATAACTGTAGAAATTACAGAAAAGTCTAACAGTGTACTTCTCTCAGGAATGAGAGTTAGGGTGGATGTTATTAACATTCTCATTCACCATCTGAATAATTTGTATTCGTACATTGTGGTAGTTATTGTAATGATTCACATATAGTGTTCCTCATTGTGTAAGAGAGTAAGACAAATGTAAAGTGTGGGAGGGAGAGTCTTATGGATAAGTCTTTGGTGGGTCTGGGCATTCTTTGATTTCTGGGAGTGATCTGTGAGTCATCTATTTAGTGAGTCCACAGTTAACAGGTGCCTCAAATGCTGAACTACCTGTTTAACAAGCCATGTCAGCCTCCTGAGACTGTTTCATACCCAACCATATAAAGTCTTTCCTCATTATGTTCCTCGACTGAATGGAAACTGCAGATCTCTTGAGTCCGATCCAAGAGTTATAGAGCCTTCTGGAAAATGTGTCTACTTTAGAACAACAGGGCCAGTTCATTTTACTTTAAAATGTTTTGTTAACAGAATGTAAGAGTCATGAGGTTCAATAGTTAATTATGTCTATTAACTTTAGACAAAAACAAGTATAGATAAGGACTGTGTTCTAATGCATATAACATTAATAGTCTTCACTGTGGTGTGAAGTACTATTATATAACAATGATCGTCTGTGATCAGGGCCTTGGCCTGCATCTGATCTTCTTCATTTGATACCATTTCCATGACATTCAGTGTTTGTCTGTTTCATGTCATTGCTGAGTGCTTCAACATGAGCAAACAAAAGATCTTATTGCATCAATAGGGCCACTCAACATGGTGCTTCAGTTTTAATATGTTAACACTGAACAATAACACTTCACTTCAGGTTATGCACACACAGAGGACAGAGAGAATATTATGTAAAGCCTGTAGGGGAAAGCAGGGATATTTGTTTATTTACTAAGAAAATGTTTAGCCTAAAATTGTGCCTCAAACATCTCTGATATGTCAGCAGTCATTACCCGTGTTAATTAAATGTATAACTTTAATCAGATGCAATAACAGTAAAGTAAAAAAATAAAATAAAAAAAATATGTCATTCATAACACCAATTCTATGTAACTATAAATGTGGTATGTGATAAAAATAAAAGTAAATGTAAAATATTATGTAGGCCTACTTTTGGATACAAATGTGTGATACTGCTTTTACACAACAGTTCAATAAATAAGATTAAAATGTTAAATGGTGTTCATCAACTGTCTGGTTACCAACATTCTTCAAAATATCTACATATGTGTTCAACAGAAGAAATTCATACAGTTTTGAAACAACTTGAGGGTGAGTAAATGATGACTGATTTTTTTTTTTTAAGTGAACTATTCCTTTAATACATTTTAATAGATATGCATGTATCATATTAGAATGATATTTAATTGTTTCTAATTTGAATAGTTTGCCAGGCCCTGCCTAAGTTTGCCAAGCACACATCCATAAATAAACACAAATTACACAGACACTTCATATTTCAGTATATCCAATTATTTGCAGATTACATTTAAAAGGTTGTAGTTTCATGAAAACATTTGTAATTAGTTTGGGAAAGGTGTCATTACACATGTTATCCTTGCTCACAGCATCTTGTCCAGCAGGTGTCTCAAACAGTGACTCGTTTTGCCAAGCAATTAGTACAATTGGTAAAAAGTTGCAAAGAGCTTTGTTTCTCCCCTCACTAATGAGCTTATTTTTGCTCCACGAACAACAATTGTTTCAAACTAAGTTGAAGCAGAATAAAACATTATGTCTCCACACAGCAGTGGTGTGTCATTAATGTAAATTATTCGATGATTGACTCATAAAGAAAAGCTGTTGACTTTTTAGTTCCTGAATGAATCAGACTTGAATAAGAATCCAGAATCTGCATGATTCAGTGGCTTAAAATCTTAAAAGTCATAAGTGTATCTGACTTGCAGCCTCCCCAGACAGCAACATAGTGTCTGCCCAGATCCAGCCCACATCTGGTACGCGTTGAATCCACATGTACCAGATGTGGCCCGGATCTGGGCCGACACTGTTGCTGTCTGGGTCACTGGCAATGTAGGCAGCAGGCAGCATAGGTACCTCTCATAATTGATTTCAGGGAGGTTTCTGAGGTAGCATAAGGGTATAATGATCTGCAAAAAATATATAATTACTATGCACATACTAATTTCTCGCTAGAAATTAAATAAAAGTTGAAAAAGTTGACATGGAACATTATACACAAACTGATCACCAACAGCAACTTTTAGATGCCATTTTATTTTTTAGCTCAACCGTCACAGAATTGAATGCAATGAAGGGCAATGAAGAATACATAAATGCTGCCTTCAAAAAATTATCAGATGAAGCAATCTCACTATAGACAATAAATGGCACGATCATTGGATTTGAACCTTGTTGTAAGAAACAATTTTCAGCTTTCGAGTGCAGCCAGTGACTCATTTATAAAGTCGCCCCCAGTGGTGTAATGATGTAACCAGCAGAAACTGAAAACTGAAAAAAAAAACTTTAGTGAAGGATCACTGAAAAATCCCCACCACTAATGCACAGACCAGGTGTTCCCAGTTCAGCTCAAGGAGGATCACCATCCTGCAGAGTTTAGCTTCAAGCCTGATTAAACACACGTAATCTAATCAAGATCTTCAGGATTAGTAAAAATTTCCAGGCATGTGTGTTGGGGCAGGTTGAAGTTAAATTCTGCAGAACGTTGGCCCTCCAGGAGCAGGATGGGACACCCCTGGCACATACATACACTGTCTGGAATGTGCAAACATGGACAAGTGAAGAGATAACAGTGAAAAGTCCCAGTAGTGTTGGACTGTTATATTAGCACTTGGAACGTTTCTCAACCCAAAAAATAAAAAAAAGAAGAGAGAACTGATATATAGGCCTATATATAGGTTGTCATTCTGCATGGACCCTCGTGTGTTGTCATTTGCTGATTTTTGTAATTAGGTAATCAAATCAGACTAAAAAGCAACACAATTTACCAAAAATGTAAGGCAGGAAATATAAACCAGGAGCACTTTGTTTAATAGCAGCATTAATCAGAACATCTCCTTAGTAGACAGTCCAACAAGTGTTCACATCCTTTCAAAAAGCAGGTTTATTAATAGCACATCTTGGGACAGTGTGTTTTAAAGTAAAGGGTCAGAATGACACCATCGAGATGCTACTTTAGGGCCATGTTAGCAGTTAAAAGTGCCTGTGTTTGCTGGGTTCTGTGAGTATTTTGGGATGTGTAATGGCACTGCTGTAATTGTGATGCCGTGAAAATGAACGTCTGTGACCTTGAGTTGAGCAAGTGCTCCGTTAATCTGCTATCAGCTGACTACCTTCAAAAGCAGCTTATCCTTTTGTTCCCTTGGCTTGACAGCCATTATTTTTATCCTAACGCCATCTGACAGTTTGACTGCACTCTTGTGTGTGAATGACATAAACCTGGTTTGGATCAGACAGGCATACTGAAAAGCAAAGCATACTCTTACATGGGCTCAGTTTAACAGAGGTCGCAGACGAGGGGAGCAGATCTGTTGGTTTGTTGTTAAAGATCTTATTAAGTTTTGAGAAACAGAAGCAAGTGGCGCTTCTGTCTCTATTTACAACCTGTTGTTGATGATGCCTGAATGGAAAAAGCAAGGGAAACGCAAATGGAGAGAGAGAGTCTTGAAGAATGTGGTGTGTGAAATTCAGCTAGCCACTTAAAAAAGGAAATATTATTATTCCTTACACTGGGATTAAAGATCTGAAGAAACCCTAAACTATAAATATTAAACTTTGGTACATAACTCATCCAGCACGGTTTGTGTTACGCACATGAATGATTTCATATGGCTCGGCTTGTTGAGGAAGGTTGTGATATTTCTTTTCTGAGGATGTTTTTTTTCGATAAATGTACTTGTCACCTAGCAACCATCCAGAAAATGTTAGCTACATGCTAAAAACCACTCAGAACCCATTAGCAACTATATATCAAACCCTCAAAATCCTGTAGGCACATTTTTTTCCAGTCAAGTACCACTTACTATGGCAATGTTTTAGTGCCATGCAGTGTTGTAGTCCAGACCAGCTCATTCAAGTCTATGCTTCTCAGTTCATGATAAGAGAAACACCATGGTCTTGGACCCAGACTCAAGACTGAGGGTACGTTTACGTGACAACAATATACCGAAAAACTAAAAAAAGTTTTTCCTTCGCGTTTTCGCGAACAGATGACAACGTTCACACGGATCTGCGAAAATGATTGAAAAGCTTTATTATGCTGCCAGGCCAGTAGTTGGTGATGCCACTTTGTAAAGAATTTTTTGTTCACATTTTTCTTATTTACACAGAGACGATATCGTTTAAAAAAACTTGCACTTTGAAACATGTTTTCAAAAGCTTTTGCTTTCAGGCCCCCAAAACGTTGTTGTTGTGTAAATGAATGGCCAAAATGCATAAACAATTTCTATTTTTTGTTGAAAACGATGTAGTGTAAACGGCCCCTCAATCCAAGACCATATTTAATTAAGTCAAGACCGCAGGAGCATGTAGACTTGGGCTTGACTTTCTTTGGTCTTGGTCTTGACTTAGTTGGACTCAAATTAGCTGGTCTCGACTTCAACATTGGTGCCATATTAAAATAAATATGCCTTTCACAAGAACAAAGTGAAAGCTTTGAGATTAAAGTCAAATTACAAAATGAATACAGTTGTAAACATTATGTACACTATATGTCCATCCATAATCCAAGAGGAAAGACAATACAAAACGTTGCATTTATATTCTGGGCTCATCTGTTTGACTGTTTATAGTGTTTATTATCAATAAGGTGAATTTAGTCTTCACTGCACAATGCCATGTTCAGCAATTTAGAAGAATGTCCCCTTTGAGGTTACTTTTAAAAAATTTATTATTATATTTCTACTGTAATCTCATAATGGTACGAATTTGTTGCAATTTTGACCTTATTCTCCTAATATTACTACTTTAATCTCGCAAAGTAACAACTTTATTCTTTATACCAGGCATAACCCTACTCCTGGAGGGCTACAGTTCCAACATCAGTTCCAACCAACCCTTCTCCAACACACCTATGTGTTATTTTCAAGTAATCCTGAACAACTTGATTAGCTGGTTCAGGGGTATTTGATTAGGTTTGTAGCTAAGGGGCAGTTTACACGACAGATATCAACTAAAAACGTATACAAAACCACAACGAATTTGGGGGCCTGAAATCGCACTTTCAAAGTGCACATTTTTGAAAACGATATGTTATCATCTCCGTGTAAACTACAAAAACGTGACTTTGTGAAAACAGTGACGTCATGCGCATGCATATTACATGTTCAGTCTGTAGTCGTGTAGTGTTTCTTTACAAAGAGACACCGCCAACTACTGGCCTGGCATGCTTAATACAGCATTTTTCTGTTTTTTTTCTTCTTCTTTGCAGATCCGTGTGAATGGGGGTCGTTTTGACAATGGTGTCGTCTTTACGCGAAAAATGCAAAGACATTTTTTTCCCCGTTTTTAGTACATCGTTGTCATGTAAACTTATCCTAAACTCTGCCGAATGTAACCCTCCAGAAACAGGGTTGGCTCTAGATTTATTTTCAAAATTGTACTTTTTATTTTTTTACTTTAAAGTGCCACTAAAATGCCATCGCAACACACTATCTTAAGAAAATGTAAAAATCTACTTTGTAAATGTTAACCATTTTCCCTACACACCCAGGCTTAGTGTAATATGCTCTGAGGGCATGAAACCCGTCTCTCTCTGGACTGGAATTCATGTCAACATCCTTATGAAACCAACTGATTAATGTGTGTGTAGAAAAACATAACTCCCTCCAGGCTGCGTGGACATGGTAACCACACGCATGTTTTGGCTGATGTTCCTAAGGAACCGGGCATAAAGCTGAAACTCACAGCTGGGCTTCTCTTCAGCTGAGTTCTGTGGTCTGATGGGAACCATCCCCATTTAGATCTTACAAGCAGCTCAGATTTTATTGGTGCATGGTTCATTTAATATTAGAAAGCTTAAAAGTTTTTCACATTCTCAGGTATGATGGTGAACTTATGAAGCATGTTGCTGATTGCTATGGTGTTCTGGATAGCCGTTGTCAGTTGCCAGGTGGTTCCTTTCTGGCCAAAGTCAACAGTCCAAAGACTCTATGATATTCTGGTCTCTTTAAAGTAAACCTATGGGATCTTTCCACCATGCAAAAATTGCCATTCAAAATTACTTAGAAAAGTAAAATCACACCTCTTCAAAACAATCCCCAATATTTGCATACATAGTACAAATTGAGTGAGAAATGAAACGATTATATAGTAGTGGGAAAATTACGGGCTTCTCAGAGAGGCAACCCCCATCAGTGAAGGGAGTTTCTCTGCCCCAGGGTCACAAGATCTCATCCTGGCATCATGGCAGACTCTTAAAACATCCATGCTATGAATAGTCAACAAACATTATGAGCAATTCCTTCTGAAAACCTAAAAATTATTGTCATATCTTTTGCATCAGAGCTCTTCATTAATGGAGCAGTAAATATCATCTTGTGCTATTGTCTGTGAAATATGTGGAAATTTAAGTTTGCAATCTTATAATCTAAGAAATCAATTTAGCTAAAGGAAAACAATCAAGTCTTTCATTATTTGAATAAATGTTTTTTGGTCATTTGAACTGGTTCATTGTAAAAGGTCCTGGCCCACCATCAACAATTTATCAGAGCTCAAGATTGTACAAAACAACTTTGTATGATGTTATTGGTATTGCTTGGATAGTCTTATGTAAACTAATGCGTTTAGTACTTTGATTTCTCTGGACCAGAGGCACCAGGTCCATAATAATTTGTATTTGAACAATATTTATGACCAAGAATTTAAAAAAAAAAAAATTTTTAAATGACCCTGTGCATAATACTTTATGCACCTATATCATCAAAGAGCACATGTGACAGTTGCTGGTACTAGATCAGTGACTATAAGGCTCATGAATCTTACCCACAGTAAATAATGACCAGTTAGCTGCACAAGTGTGAACAAACAGAGGGAAAACCCTCCTCTGAAAAAGCATATTCACATATTTTTTAACATAAACAAACAAGACAAGATGACAGTCATACACTTGCTGGCCATTTTATTGATGTTATTTTACAGTGGAACCAATGATAACAGAATTGAAACCAGCAATTAAAAGGCAAAATTAACAAAACAACAAAAGAAAAAAAAAAAAGAAAAAAAATATTTTAAGTGTTCTACATGCTATATCTGAACCTAATTCAATCATGCTCGCTTGGAAAAAAAATACTTTAATAAAAACATACAATTAAAATAAAATTAATGACTTATAATATACTTCACCATTAACTTCATTTTAAATGTACCTTCCATTGGTTTTCTTCCATGCACAATTTCTAACTATGTACGTATATATATAATATATATATATATATAAAAAAAGAAAAGAAATTAAGACTTTTAGGCGCATAAAATGCCGTAAAGCAGTATTCCACTCGTACAAAGCACCTACAAGTAAAAAAAAAAAAAAAAAAAAAAAAAAAACACAATTATGGTGAATCCTTATGAAAACAAACGCTGGAACTTGGGAGAGCGTCATGAATTTCTGTACAACTCAAACGGATGAGCGATCATCCACGGCTAAACGAACACCGAGCGCCAAAACAGACCAGAATGGAAGTCCAATGCCTCACATTGAAAAATTACAACGTTCTTAAAATAAATATCTCACATCTGCTAAAAATAAATAAATGATCTTAACACTTCACTATGGCAAATGCAAAATGAAAAATAGAAATTGCTGTGCACTACATTGTTGAGAGGGCAAGTGTTTCTTTAAAGCACTACAGTTGGGAGACGGAACCTTCTGCTGTTACCTTGAGGTAGATAACGCCTTTACGAACTTAGTTATCGCATCGCAAGCCTACGGTCGACGCTTGCTGTGCTGGCATCACGTTTGAGGAAGTTTACAGTATGAACAAAATGACAAAAGGCTTCGCTTTTAAATGGAAATGAGGTGGAAAAAGTCAAATAAATACATTAGCCTTAGTTACACAAAAGGAAGAGAAAGGCCAAGACGCACAGCTTACGTCTGTCCTATTGGCTGTCAGTCAGAAGGTCACATTATGACGTCAGTGGCAGCATCTCCCACTTAGTGCATTATTCCACCCTCTTTTTCTCCATTCCTTTACTTGCAATGAATAAACCATCTATTTCTCTACTTAACAGTTGTTCCTCTGTCTTTCCCTAACCTGTTTCTGAATCTACAGTACGCTGTGTGCAAATGTCATGCCGTATATATATATATATATATATATATATATATATATATATATATATATATATATATATATATATATATATATATACACACACACACATATATATATATATATAAAATGTATTCAGAGTTGGAACTGAAAATTTGAGGGCAAAAGGAAAAACATGTTTCATGTGTAGGAAAACAGTCCAGCACTTTGGATGAACTTACTAACTGAATTCATTAACATTTAATCCACAAATTTTACAAAAAGAAAAAAAGTTTCCTTAAAAAGTAACCATATGTAAAAAGATAAATGATTCAAGTACAGAAATACATAACTCTATAAAAAATAAGCTGGACTCTGCTTGAACGGGGTGTTTTTTTAATTTAAATGCTTGAAAATGCTGCTGTAGGTTTTATGGGCGATTTGTGGGGAGCGTTTAACAGCAGAGGGCGTTAGCGTGGCCTGGATGGACTTCAGAGGAATGTCAGCTGCTCCTTCGAACCCCGCAATGGCCAGAGACTCCAGCTGCATGTTAAAGGCTATCTCGCCGTCACAGGATATGAAGTCACCCTCCGGAGCAGCCACCTCGACGGGCTCCGGGATCTCGGACTCAGCCTCCTCACGCTTGCTGAAGAGCCGGTCTAGGTAACTGCTCTGGCAGCTGCTGTTCTCCTTCTGGAGCTGCTCGTCTTTGCGGACATCCCAGCAAGCCTCGTCGATCAGGCTGCTCTCGGCAACGCCGGTGTCCGTGAAACTTTCCCAAGGACAGGGTGTCCGAACACCGAGCTGTGCCAGGTTGACTAGACACTTCTCTTCTTTTTCCTGACTGATGGACTTGGACATGGAGCCGCAAGGAGCACGAGTGTCCAGTTGGGAAACTGAGGTGTTTAACTCATTTAGGAGGTCAACGTCACCGGATTCCGGCTGGAGGCTCAGTTTGATGGTGCTGGCGATAAACGAGTCAAAGTCGAAGCCCTGGTTGTGGTTCTGGTGTTTTTCTTGTTCACGATCCTTCTCGGCCACGCTGTGGTTCTGAGACGCTTCCTGCAGGGCGATCTGGGCCTTGACCAGTCCATTCTTCTCACACTTGCTCTTGCCCTTTTTGTCTAACTTCTCTTTGCTCTGTTGCTCTTTCCAGTTAGAGAGGTTGATGATGAGTTTGGGCTCGTAGTAGTGGTTCACCTCACTGTCCCTCCAGATCAGATTATCCAGGTAGGATGGGGAAACAGCTTTGTAATTGCAAGTGTAGCTGCACTCTTGGTCACAGTACTTGTTCTCATGGTGATCTTCCTCTTGCCACGAGTGCTCTGAGAGGAGGTCGAATGATGGATCTTCTAGGAACTTTTCGCACTCTCCATCCATGTATTTCCTTGGGTCGATTTGGACTTCCTCCTCGTCTGTGCCGTCTGACATAGCTCGAGGATCACGCTGCACATCTTCCACTTCATGGGTGCTGTGCAGGTGCCAGTCCTGATCAGAGAACTGACTGTCATGGTACCTACAGTGGGAAAAAGAACAACAAATGTAACAAATGTAAATTGATCTGGGTTATCTGATTTTATTGCGGATCTGAAATGCTATAAAACTAAGCTTGACGAACAGTTTTGGAGACTTCAGCTTTTAATCATTCAATTATGTAGGAGCTGTACTGAAATATTGCTTACAAAGAAAATAGCTGCCCCGAAGCAATCTTGCCATTGGAAAGATGGCGGCCAGGAGAACTGACTTTCCTTAAATGAGCTTTGCCCATTACTTTGCCCTTACTCTGCTCTTACCAAAAGTCAAGTCTCATAGAATGATGATCCATTCAGTGTGAGCTCACCTGTCCCAGTTGTAGATGTGACTGTGGCTCTCATCCATGAGCAAGATGTCATCCACCTCATCCTCAATGTGGAAGGGGTGCGATGACACTGGTTCGTCTAATGGGAATGAGTAATCGCTCATGTATGGGTGAGCAAGAGCCTCTTCCGCAGTGAGCCGGTCCATGGGGTTAAAGGTCAAGATCTTCTCCAGGAAATCCAAGGCTGCCGTAAACAAATGAACAATACATCATATTTAGCCTGCCATTTATGTTTCCTTTACCAACACAATATGGCTTAGCATCAACAGTAGCAAAACTTAAATAATTTTCTAAAATCCTAGAGAATCCTATGGATTGCTGAAAAAAAATGGGGCATGGGAAGGGAGAGTGGCATTCAAGTTTACAGGAATTTAAGTGTCCATAAATTGTTCCTATGAATTGCATGCATTCTGCAAATATGCTTGTGCAACTTACCCTCAGGGCTGACACCAGGCAGTAACTTGGCAAGCGGCGTGTGTGGTTCTGACATGTCGTTTCTGATAAAGACGGGTATTACACTTTGAAGCTCCAGTCGGTCTTCCTCATGGACTACCGGAATGGATTCCAGAATCAGCTGCATCTGTTCCAGCTCGTGAGCTCCTGCGCACACACAAATGTTTAATTCAGAAAAACTGTGTCAAAGCAAATGCACTGCCAATATTTTGCACAACGGACACTTGTATACTAAAACTGGTCTAGTTTAGTGTGCATGTTTGTCAAGACTGATGGTTAATTATTGCTTACAGACTTGTAAAAATACATTTATAGAGACTGAGCTCACAAAGAGTAGTTTATAGCCAATGAAATATATTGGAGCTGAGTAACTAAAAAAAAATGTATATTCAATAGAGGCATTTCCATGACCTTTTACAATTTTATTAATTTCAATAACTTTTGAGGGCCAGGAAATCATAATTTTAAAATAATAATTTCAGATCTTTCCTAAGCCTGCATCCACACTAAAATACACCAAAACCAACAGTTCTGTCCCAGTTTCCAAAAAGTTTGAGTTCACAGAAAGAGCTTCTCTCTCTTAACTACAACGTAAGAAAAAGAACAACGTTGTCCTAGTTTATTTTAATACATGGCCACAGGAAATGACCTTCAACTAACTGATCATGGTGTGTGCAAGATAATATAAGATAGAGTCACCAAGATAAGAACTACAAAAATTAGGCAGAATACATTCACACACAGAGACAATGTTTTAATACCTGCAAAGAGTGTTTTTCCAGTCAGCATTTCAGCAAAGATGCACCCAGCGGCCCACATGTCAATGGCTTTGGTGTAGTTATTTGGGGAAAGGAGTAGACGAGGAGAACGATACCATTTAGTGACCAGTCCCTCAGACAGATGCCCCTATGGAGAAGACATAACCAGAGTCAAGACAAAGATCCTTGGAGATAACACTGAACAAAAATCCTCCAAGTTTGCAGAAACTGTAACTTTCATGTATTTATGAAAAAGAAAAAAAAAAAAAAAAGAAAAAAAAAATACTGCATGAGCAGTTAATTTATGTTCCTCATGTCTCATCTTGTTCATTGACGAGTTCATGCACTATATGGCATGTATAAAACACTCGGGACAGCTGTACCAGACCTGAGACCTTTAAAGCAGCCAGCACATGGCCCAGTTTCACATCTACCCCTCAAATGGAAAGGCTTATAACTACATGAACATTTAATTTTCAGTCAGTTTCGAGCTATGCCACAGTCAGGCCCATTGTTATTTTCCAAAACATTTGAATGAATTATAGTGTATACTAGTGTAAATTGTTGCGTAAATTGTTGTCTTTGGTCATTTTTTTTTCCCTTTCAGGTTAGCTACCATTATGACAGAATCACAAACACGCTCTCAACATGCATCTATATAACACTGCGGGTTTAATGGCACAGTGTAACTACTTCCCCCCTTGAGTACTATGGTTTATTACCACCGCAGTGACCCAAGAATTCACATTTATGCTCAACAGGACAAAGGCTTTGCCAAAGTAACCATTGTATGCTTCTGGCCTATAGATCTAAAGGACACACAGAAAGATAATGACTCAAGGACGACACAAATGGACAGACAGACAGATCAGCAGTCCCTCTTGACAAAGAACCAGGATAATCCGTCTCGTGCCGGACACAATGGCAGACAGGCAGACAGACAGACAAGTCATTGACATTAGCTTGCACCACTGGGTCACTGTTCATTAGAGCTGCACGATTCTGTATAAATTGAGAATCACGATTTATTTGTTGTTGTTTCAAATAGAGATCACAATTCTGAACACATATAGTACTTTTATCCAAGTATTTTGTCAAAGATTTAATAGACATGGGCGAATCGTTGTCATTTAGGAATGAGAAATTGTGATTTCTTTTTTTAATGATTAATCCTGCAGCTCTATTGTGCATAGTATCAAACATCCTCACACAGACTCAGTGTCCAGCCAATGGCCCAAAACAAAAAATGTGATTCTTGAGGCCACATATTAATCCACAGTTCACTGCAAGGGCTATTTCTGTCTGCATCCATGGTCATGTATTTTTTGGAGGGTATCAGTCAAGCTGTTAAAAACAGATTACAGCAGACCACATACACAAGTGGCCATTGAAAAACCTTCTCTGGACCAACAACAAATACCAACAGACTACCATTTTACATCACAAACAGACCTCAAGTGACCTTTCACTCCCTCTTAAAACAGCACAGATGCTTGGAAGAACACCAACTTAAAAAAGATCACTAAACAATTGTCATAGTCATAGTTTCTGCATCAAAAGGTCATGCGCAGGGTTGCATAATGCAACGAGAGCAGATTACCTGGAAGTAGATTACGAATATTCAAATCACATGCTACTCAAAGACTGTGTGAAAGAAACATCCTGCTAAAGGACTAAACTTAAAAACTCTCATGCTAAAGAGACCAGACTGATGCTCAATCAAAAGAGAAAACCAATCGGCTGTAAAGGCAAAATTACATTTTGTTTAGTTTGTTCAGAATCGTGGGAGAATCGCAGTCTGTTTGAAACAAAATCGTGATTCTCAATTTATCTAGAATAGTGCACATCTATTTATAAAAACATACATACCCACCCCCTAGTAAAAAAAATATATATATATATTTTTTTTTTTTTTTTTTTTACAGTGAAATATTACAATAGTAATGTTTCTTGTTTTGATTTTTAATTAATTAACAATAATACTAAAGCACAAATTATGTACATGACATTACACACAAAAGTTTAATAGAACAAACATGTAAAATAGCAAGGGATGACAAGCACAATAAGGAAAATACAGAATTATTTTAGACGAATATGCTTGCACTGTCACTGGCTAGATTACTAGCCACGTTTTACTGGTAACCAGTCATTTGGCATTATCAGGACAGGACCCACAAATATTCCCCCATTGCCATTATTATACATTATATAGCAGTTTAATGTAGTACTGACACAAACTCAGCAAACTTGAATTTCTTCTCACACAGTACTTTTTATTTAGGGTGAACTACACAATACATAGTCACTATCCATGATGATACATAATGTGAATTTTAGTATTGCGAAATATTGTGACGAGATATATTGTTACACCCCTAGTGCTCAGGAACTGACAAGAGCAGTCTCATAGGGTCAATGCAATTCAAATGTCTGCTTAAATGCTTCTTGAGAAAGTCAAGCCAAGCTAGTCATGACACATTTTAGGCAACTCATTTGAATGTTAACTGAATCCACCCTCGCTGGTGGCGTGAGGCGTCAGATGACTCATGCAGACCGTGAGATGGGCTCCTAACCAAACAGCAGGAGGATTAAATGTCAGACAGAATTGACAGACCCCAATCGCACCTCATATTTATTGTCATTTGCTAGGGCAAGCATTACTATAGCTCAAAATTAGGGGACTGTTTGCAATACTTCAAATCACACAGCTTGAGGGAAAAGGGTCTGTGTGTGTGTGTGTGTGTGTGTGTGTGTGTGTGTGTGTGTGTGTGTGTGTGTGTGTGTGTGTGTGTGTGTGTGTGTGTGTGTGTGTGTGTGTGTGTGTGTGTGTGTGTGTGTGTGTGTGTGTGTGTGTGTGTGTGTGTGTGTGTTTTTTCAGTTCTGAGATCATCGGAGACCACAAAAGTAGGTCAAATTCAAGTCTGGTGAAGGAGTGGAGTTCAGAGCTCCCCTGTAAAATGAGTCAATGGCAGAAAGTGCTGAGAGGAGTGAAAAACACTCCGGGCCCAATTTATGCCTCTAAAAGTCCCCTGTGTAAAAGAAACACAGTCTCTTTTCACACCACATTTAACATACGCACATGCGCACAATGAACAAAGCAGCCCCTCTGCGGCTCAATCAGACAGCCTTTGGTAAACTGACAAAAACGAAAACCTCAAACAGCTGCAGAGAAGAGGAAGAACAAGTCTGAACCCAATGACACAAGCAAACATCAAAAGCAGGACTTGGAGGAAGACCAGAATCCAGAGCGCTCAGCCAAAAACAGACAAAGAGAGGAGAGGAGAGGGAGAAGGGAAGTAGGGGGTTGATCCGCACGTGAATTCCAAACATTCCACAGACTGGGTCGGATTTCTAGAGCAGAGCATAAAAAGACCCTCAGAAACAAGCAGCTGCCCTTTAATGCAGGACCCTTCTCACAATACTTAAGGTGTTCACTTATACACTTAATATTTTTTTCTCCAAGGTCTGCCTAATCTTAATTAAGTTTTTTTGCATCAGAAAACAGTCATAGTTCTACATGATTTCCCAGTTTTTGTTACCCTTAGTTATGGTTTGGAATAGTGGTCAACCAAAATATCTGTCGATATCTGGAATTATTTGATAATCAGCATCAGCCGATACGTTTTTCTGTATGGCCGATAAGTGTCGGCAATGGACTTTTGAAAATCCATATCATCGATCACTAGTTTGGCACAAAGCTCATGTTAGTGTAACAAAAAAACTATCAAAAGAGTGAGAAAATATGTCCCAATTAACAAGTCATTTGTTTCTGATGCAGCGAATAATAATCCACCAAACACACATCACATTACTTTCGACTCAGAGCTTCCAGTCACACATGAATGAAAGGTCTGAGAAACCTTGCTCAAACATTTCTTAATTACACTTTCTCCAGCTCTGACCAGTACTGCCATGCTCCAAACAATGGGGTTTTTTTTTAGCCAGAGAGCTTTTCTTATATTTAGCACTTAAACAGCCAGAGAGCTTTGCTTATGTTTAGTACTTAAACAGCCTGTTTGAATTATAGCTTGCAGCTAGATCTTACTTAGCACTTCAAAACTGACCCCATTTCCATGGAAAAAACTCTGTCCTACTGGATGCTGGCAAGTTTTAAGACTGACTGCATTAGTTCATTGGACTGTCTTTTGAAGCAAAACAACCCTTTAGGTGGATGAAGAGAAAAACTTAATTCACTAAAAATGATCCCCTAGAACTGCACGGTTATGGATAAATTGAGAATCACGATTTCTTGTTTAAAATAGAGATCTCAATTATTCCATGATTCTGAAAAGACAACTAAACAAAATAACACACAATTTAGTCTAGAGATTCTTACAACATGTTAATTGCAGACAAACATTTTATTTTAATTTAATTTTTTTATTAAAAACACTGTTTGAATGAATGATTCAATGACTCACTCAAATACTTCACTTGGTTTATTACTGGAAGAATCAGCATTTGAACAACTCTTGAATCACAATGACAATGATATGATACAATCTTTGTTTGAAGCATTAAGCTACTTTCAAAAGGCGATTTACTCTATTTTGATCACTACCATAGACATTAGTGTATATCCAATTCCAAACTATAAACTTTTATCACTATTAAACTTTTATATTGCAACACAGAAATAGCCTAATGATACTGTGTGGTTGAAAAGACTTTGTAAAGCCGTTTCATTCTTATACATGACAACTGCTCTATCTGGGTCAGTGGCTGCACAAACACAGATTTGAATGTTCACTTGTGATTGTACTTGTCAAAGGTTTAATAGTCATAGCCGAATCATTGTCATTCAGGAATAACAATCTGAATAATGAATCAAGAACACAACCTTTTAACGATTAATCGTGGTGCTCTACCCTCTGCCATAACATCCCATCACATTTAACGTCAAGGTCAATTTGACGCGTAAAACAAAACAAAAAACTAGAGACTGGAATGGCTGACACTGTGTATATAGCAGACACGAACAACGCGAAACAATGTGACAAGACAATAGAACACATTATAATCAGTGATACGGTCTAGACTGGATATGGTGCGCAGCGACAAATAGCCGACAATAAACTGATGCCAAATTCTTTTTCTGACGTACGCCAAGCACTTGCTTTCTGACAAGGACATATGAATTTGGAGTGGTCGCTTTGTCACATCCAGTGTAGACTCAGTCTTTTGCGGCGCAACTTGTCTCCACAACGGTCACGTCCTGTGTAGAAACCGTGCTTCCCACAAACCCCTATAAGCCACCACTGAAGTGCTGACTGCAGGAAAGGGTCGTTTCGCAAAAGGCATCACTCACACGCTCTTCTCTTTCTCCATCCATCAATGCACAAAACAGCTTAAACAGGTCAGCAAAAGTGAGAACACAGCAGTCTGACAATACTCGATGCAGCAAAGAGAAAAATCGAGAGAAAGACAAAAGGAGGAATGGATAGAAGCAAAAGAAGTGTGAGAAAGTTTGCTTCTCAACATCTTGTCTGGCCTCTTCTACAAAAACATGACATTTTACTGAGAATCAGTAACCATAAACGTGAATATCCAAATTAATATGAGATTGTGGTTATACTCAGACCATGTATGGGTTATGTAAATGTGTTACAACATGTGCCACTTTTAATTGGAATTCTGTCATTTCAAAACGTTAATCAGAATCCGCTGTTTTTCTTATACCTGCATGTGTCTGAAAAACAGTATTTGAGCACTATAAGAAACAGGTACTGAGAAAAGTTCAGCTATCAAAGTCAAGATTACCATTTCTGGAGCAAAGAGGAAACAAATTCCTCACAAGATTATAAAATAAGGGACATAATATATTCTCAAATCATTGATTTATGCTTTTTTCTATGCATGTAAAAATGCTCAATGAATCGGATTTCTCAAACTTTCAAGTTGTCAAGCTAGTAGAGCAGCTGAATCAGTAATTACAGGACCAGAGCCTGATACAACCTCTCAATTTTCTTGTTCCCTGTAGAACAAACCCAGACCAGAGTATGTGGGGGGGAGTGACAGCAGCTATTCATAGCTAAAGCAGGAACAGCTCACGCTCTAAAAGGCCTTGAAGGAGGCTTGTCTGAGTACACGTGTGAGAGGAGATCTGGCTGGCATATGATCATGTGAGCCCATAGAGGAGAAATGAATACAAATGAGAGACACATGTATGCTTGGATCCAGCCACAACCTCGAACATCAGTGAAATTACCCCTACATAACTACATTCAGGATGTGGAGAAATACTGGACATTCAACTCTGACTCCATAAAGGAACAGCTGTATCATTCTTTCATAATATTTCTGTAGTGTTCCTGTCTGTTCCTTTCAATACACACAAGACACAAACAACCAGATATGAGGAAACTGCAGTGGAAGTTAACGTACTGGAAAGGGTGTCAGAGAAACAGGAAGTTGGTGTCATTTCAAGGACTGTCGCACTACTATTTACCTCCTGTGAAACAACGAATCAGTGAATGGAATTAAAGCTCATTCATAGCCAAGTCATACAAGATGCCATCTGGATGGTTTTCAATGAGATGGAACAGACTTCAAACACTGAAAGAGATAAATATGAGAGTGAAATTTTTTAAATACCTTATGGGAATAGTGTGGGTCCATGATACGGGCGAGTCCAAAGTCCCCAATTTTCAGTACCAAGTCCTCTGTGTTGACGAAGAGGTTGGCGGGCTTCAGGTCACGGTGAAGCACGTTTGCCGAGTGGATGTATTTGAGTCCTCGCAGCAGTTGGTACATGAAGAGCCGTGCATGGTCCTCGGACAACAAGCCCTGTTCCAGTACTTTACAGAGGTCGGTTTCCATGTACTCCTGTACGATATACACGGAGTTGACTTCCGTCAGAGAGCTCACGTCCTCCGTAAGTCTCCTGCCACTGGGCCCAAGGGTTTCGAACACCTTCACGATGTTGTCGTGATCGAGTCTGCGGATGATCTTGATTTCACGTAGTGCATGTTTGACGCTCTGAGGGTCGGTCAAGACTATCTTTTTCACAGCGACCCTCTTGTCACAATCGGTGTCGACAGCGGAAAAGACCAGTCCGTTTCCCCCGTAGCCCAGCGGCTTCAGGTCCATGTAGCGAGGGCCCAGGTCGAAGCCGTGAATGTTCATAAGGCTCTCAAATTTCTCTGCCATTTTGCGGTCTAGAATATAGCAGCTCTTTGCAGATGTTATAGCTGGAAAGATTTCTGATTTATCTGATATGCACCGATCTTGAGTTGCAACTACTAGAGCTAGATGAGAAAGACAAACCTAAAAACACGAGGCCGAGACCGCTTTCCCCGACCGACTGTAACAGCGTATTTTGGGAGATGCTGGGAACTGATTTGGATATGTTGTCATCATACACAACACTTTTTAGCAGCTTTTTACATAGTATGTGGGAGATTTTTCTTTATTTCAATGTTTAATAGGGTACAATGGAATGAATTTGGAGGCCAATGAAATATCTTTGAAAGCAACTGAAATAATTAAAGTCACTAACTATAAAACCATCGTCACAGTGCAGAAATTTTCAGTGTATGACTGGCCCTGAGTAGCAGCATTATTAGCGGTCCAAGTAAATGGTGTTAAATCTACTTTTTTATTTTCCTGTTTTAAGCACCTGATGTGTGGAAACCAAAAGGGTTGTGATCTCAGTGAGACGATTCCTTCTCAATGATCAGGCGGCTCCAGCTCACCGCAGTCGCAATCAAAACTATCCTCCATTTTACACTGGGATACCCTGCAAAACAGAGAAGAAAAAACAACAACCAATTAGCAGCAATTTACCATATATCAGAAGACCAAAACTCAAAGTTGTTTACAATTACAATCCTTATGAGCACTTAGCAAATACGATTTCCCTTTTCTATGGAGGAGACATTGGAAAATGAATTAATCTGATCCGTGTTCTGAGATCGTACAAAGGATACGGAAGAGAATGTAACAATCTTGTCTGAACATATATTTAAAACGTCAAGATAACGAGTACACAACACAGAGCACCGCTTATTCAGTTCGGAACTTTCTGAATGAATTTCCGGCGGTAACACGACAGCCCTCTTGGGCAATGTTTCCTGTTTGTGTGATTGTTCATGAACCCCCATCTCTGACGTGTCTACACTATCTGATGTCATGGGTTCCTATTTCTCCTCCCCAGACTTCAGTAACCACAGTGATCGTAACACACGTGTAATGGATTAACACGGGCCCCGGCCTGTGTCTGAAGACACAAAGGTTGGGGGTGATTCAGCCACGTTGCAGTAGTGTGTGAGGGAAATTATGGCCGACCGGCTGCCAACCATTTTGTTAACTGAATAAGGGAGCCAACAAACACTGTATCAGTCCTGTACTAACATTAAACCAACACCTATAAGTCATATTTAAACAATGACAGTGAAAGTGTGTTTTAAATTATAAACATAATTCCACTAAACATGTTTCTGTTATGAACCCACCACATAAACTCCATTAAAGACATTCTATGAGTGTTTACTGACACATTAACACTCAAAGTAAATGTTATGATTTTCCAGGAATAGGCCTACCTACAGAGATTAATGAACAATTCAACATTAAAGTGGACATGCTTGAGGTGTGAGGGTTTTAGAAACAAAATACAATAACGAGGAAAACTACTAACGTTACTGTGTTGTACAGAAGTGGTTTGTTTTTATTGCGGTTCAGTAAAGTTTAGTCAATCAGGATGTGTTTTTATTGGTCATTATCGGTCCTCCATTTTACTGCCAGGCTAACGTTACATGCTAAAGCTAAAACTGAACACCGGCTCAGAGTCGAAACACTGTTTCAATTCAAAAACTGTAAAGCGGAATCAATAACCTAATAAAAACAAGCAGACTCCTATACATAAAAACAGTATTAAACTGACGTTATAATAAAACGAACAATAAATAGCGGCAACATTCACGTAAACACCAATTCACCTTAAAAACACATTTTGAAAATAGTAATAAACCAGCTAATGGTGAAATATAAACGTTAATATCGCATATTAATGGCTCATATAGGAGTAAACAGTGTGTTCTAATGATGTGAGTGTAACATCTTGATGTTTTTAAGGCGCTTCAACGTGTTACCTGAACAAAGAAGGTTATTGTGCCGCGGATAACCATCGCGCCGCCTTTTGCCGCTAAAATAAACCCTTTAAACTATCAAAGAAGCCATATTTACACCCCAGACACTCTCAAACATAAAACAAAGACATAAACTAAGTACTCACTCTTCTCACGGGTGTCATGTATGTTTTATTCCTAACCGTTCTTGGTCAGGTTTGTATGCGCTACCAGCGCGCTCTCCTAGCAGACTGCTGTGTGAAGCGCTTGTGTTGAAGCACTGTGTGTGAATAAGCGCAGCTACACATGCGCACTGTGCGCTTCTATTTCTATCCGTGTGGCGTGTTGCTGCTCTATGAAGAGTTACTACGCATGGGCATTGAATGCTCTTTGCACTTATCCTGCTTATTTTATTGCTATGGGAACCGCGGCGTTTTCAAGCTTGATTCCCAAATCATTAAATAGAAACTCACTGCAATAACCACATCTATAAAGACCTTAAAATGGTCAAACCTGAAATTCTGTTACCAACAATTAAATTGATCACTTAATATTGCAAACTCATGAAAATACTTCTGTTTTAAACATTTCTCAAAATGCAATATATTTCAGTATTTTTTTATTTTTTTATTTGATAATATGCGTGGTTTATATTTGTGTACCACAATCCTGCTTTTTATAATATTGGAAAACATTTAAAAAATCAACAACAAAAAATGCATTGTCCTATAATTTAAGTTTACACTGTAAATTAACCTCAAGAGAACCAAGTTAAGCACTAATGCAGGTCTTGCTGCAGGGTGTCAATCTTACTTCCTGCTAAAAACAAACAAACAATAGAAACAATCACAGAAGTGCTAATGGTTTCAACAAAACTACAAATACCATTACAAACCACATTTAACCATTAAAACTATTACCAAGTGGTTTCCAGTAGCATGTGGATGCAAGTGCACATTTCCCAGCAGAACTGGGCTACTGTTGCCACGGGTTGATTTTGGGTTGAAACTGTAATTGCATGGAAATGTTTTACATTTTACTTTTTTTTTTTTTTTGAGAGAGAGAGAGAGAGGCCTTTTGAGCTCTTTTATGACTATTTATGAATAGGCCTACCAGTGATTTTCAAGTTAAAATTGTGTATAACACATAACAAAGACTGTAAAATATGTATTTAGGTATGGGTGTGGCACATATGTTGAGTTTTGATATTTGAATTGGGTCATGCTGGTTTTGGGCTATTTTTGATTGGACTTTAGGCTCGTTTTGTTACACAGACCTGGCAATTAACCCTGTCCAGTAGTGTGTTTTGGCCAATATTCCATAAGGATTTAGTGGTTTTAACATTGCACCAATAGAAGGCAACAAATTACCAGAATAGAGACCCACAGAGACCATTACAGTTTCCATTAAAACCAACACAATTAGCTTATTAACTTATTTGTTGTTTCAAGACAGTTTAATTCCAGATGCTGACTTTTACACATGCTCGTGGGTGATAAAGCATGGTCGTTCTGTCCTGTCCTGAGGTCGGTTTAGTCTTTTAACGTCATGTAATCAATGAATAAATCGCTGCTGACACTGGATCTGCCAGTAGGGGCAGACTGCTTCAGATCTCAATGTTCCCATCATTCAAGATTTATTGCCATTAAGCTGCTTCCCGAATAGCTCTGGGTCTGTGGTGATGTAATTATTTTGGGATGCATCTTGAACTTTCAGGGTAACTTACTGAATTTATTTATTTAAAGTTAGTTATTTATTTAGTTATTTAGTTAGTTAGTTAGTTAGTTAGTTAGTTAGATCCTTATTTTCGTTTCACATTACCGACAATACCATCGCATAAACAGCCCTTTAAAATTTTACGAGTAATAACATCAACAACAAAACTATATATAAAAAAAAAAATCATCCTTCAGGTTCTTATCTGATGCAGACAGCATGTTCTGTTCCAGCTGGCCAGCTCTACTCACTGCAGTCGGGTCGATTAGTCGCTCCCTCCCTGTTTCGCCTCGCTTATTTCCAGAATGCACGTTTTAATATTATCCCAATGTCGTCATGTGGCTATGAGAAGAGGTCTGACCGCACGACGCATGATGGTGTAGTAACATATCCGCACCCGAGTTGTCCAAAAGCCATCTGATGCCCACAAGGCTCCACCAGACTGATATGATAACGAACACTGTGTAAACACATTACATGCAGCAAAGTTGAGCTGCATGGACTCGGAACAGAATAATCAGGACTGCATGTCCTGCGGCAGTGCCGGATGAATGGATGGATGGATTGGATGGATGCGGTGCAGCATCAGAGGAGATACGCGCGCATGTGAATCCCCATGTGCTCGCGTCTATGCCGCACTACGACTGCGCAACACTCACACCATAGTTCAGTGTGTGTGCCCTACTCATCAATCATCATATATCACACAATGTATCATACTTCTCCTAAGTGACAGCAGAAAAACATTCTTTTAGATTACAGTCTCATTATACATTCAAAATATACATAAAATATTATTTTAATGCTTTTTTTTTTTAAGAATGACTGCTGTAAAATACATAAAATAGTTCAATCAAAAAAACAAAACTGAAAATGGTAACTTATGTTGCCGAAGTTGCTTGAAACATGTATGCTGAGCATTAAAGGGAGTTAGGCCTATATTCTAGTAAAATGTGCATGCTCCTTTCCAAACAATTAATGTAGATATGGATTTCATCAACCAGCAAAAAAAAAAGAAAAAAGTAGCCCATGAAACCTTTGCGGTATATACCAATTCTTCCGAAACTGCAGCTTTGTGGGGATAAGATTAAAATTTAAGTAATTTATTCACAGAAAATTTTCATTTTTGGAGCTTGAGAGCAGACTTTCATTGAATGGAAAAGAGCAGCTTGGACATTCTGCAAGATGACTATTTTAATTGGGTATATTATCCCTCAGTGCTATATGGTCCAAGAGATATTGACAAAAATATGTCCCAAACAAAAAAACATATTATGCCCTCTATGTTTGGTCCAATATGTAGAAATCTATTGTTGGTCTGTCTGTACCACACATTCTACCCCCATTACCGTCTGATTTTATGATAGGTTTAAATATGTACCAGTACCACATTATATGCCTCCAAGATTGTGGCTTAAGTCTATAAGGTATTTGCCTGTGGATTATTAAGAGGTTACCTTGTGGCAATGTTGTGTAACTCTGAGACGTATAGTGTTACCCCTTATTAAAATTTTATGATGGAAGAGTTTCACACAGCCCAGTTTCACACCACATGTCTTGTCAGCCATTCTAGAAGCCCAAATCAATCCACACAACACATGCATGACCTATGCAAACCTTTGCGATTGAAGAGGGATGCATTTGAATAAAAATAAACATAAACTGGTGTGACTTTGTGGACTTTGTCTGCAGCATGTGGAAGGAGAACAGTAGGTGTTGGGTAACAGCTGAGGTGTGTCATTCACTCACACACATCAAACATTGAGGTTTATGACCCTCTATGTCACCAGACCGTCTTAAACAAACAGATGCTCATAACCCACTTTCACAACCAAACATTTATCATTTATAAAGTGACGACATTTCACAGAAATCACAAATGAGGTTTTCCTTTTTCACCTTTGGATTCTACAAGACAAAAAATGTGAACTTATCCTTATATTAAGCTTCTATTTAATAGTTATTTAATTTAATTAACAAGCCCTCCTATTACTTTTGGTTATACCAAGGATGAGTAAAATAAATAAATAATAATAATACAAAAAAATTAACCCCAACATATTAAATACCATTTGTGACATGGACATCAATACTATTACACAAATCCTGTTAATTAATTTTGTGAGTGGTTTGACTAATTATATTTTTGTGGATATGATCTTCCATGTTAAGGACTCTTTGCCAAGCAACACCCTAGTGACCATATAACCATTTAAAACCCATATAACCATTAAGCCACATCTTTAACATAATATTTTTTTTTTTTTTAAAGCAGATTTTATAATATGACTTTTTAATGTGCTGTAGCCTATGCTATATTTATAACATAATTATGTCAAGTCAAGTCAAATTTATTTGTATAGTGCTTTTTACAATACACATTGTTTCAAAGCAGCTTAACAGAAAATCATAATATTAATATTAATAATATCTTAATATCTTCATACCTTATGGTCACATTTAACAGATTAGAGCTGGGTTATATAGTTTACATTTAGCGACAATACAAGCAATTCAGCAGATTAGATATGCTAAATAGTATATCACCCTGCGCAGGTATATTGAATATATTGGACATACTTATACATCCAACTTTATATAAAGAGCTGGGCGATAATATTTACATTTTGCGACAAAACAACAAAATTAGGCAGGTGAGATTTGCTATCTAGTTTATATCGCTTTATACAGTGGAGTCTGTCAGGAGTTAGTAAGCAGCAATAAAGCACACGAGACAGGAGTAGCGAACTTCATCCATCTTGTTTTACTCTTTCACTTCCGTTCTCACACATTACATAATACACAACAGTTCAGACTTCCTTTTTAAAATAGTAGTCCACAATATAATTTATTTATGAACACAATTCTTTTTAAATTTACTTATGCACCAACAATGCAAACACATCCATACATCAGATTTAAGTGACATAATCATTTACCAACTATGCTTCCGAACATCGTGTTTAGGTCGTATGAGTGCATGTGTAGTGAGCAGTGTTTTCAGGCGGAGTTGTTGGTTTGCATGGAAATGCAGTGAGATGGGAAGCATTCCATGTCTTTCCATCACTAAGAAACTTTCTGTGTTGCTTAGGAACATGCAAGGGGGTCCGTACCCTCACTATATCCCCCCTCCTGGAAACAAGGAGTGAGAGCACCTCGCTTAGCATCAGTGTACTTTTTCATTTGGTGTTGCAGCGGAGTAAACCTTCGGCGAACAGTCATGCCAGTTGACGGGTGCACAGGAGCAGATGGCAAAATAGACGGCCTTGTACGCATTTGCCTGCCATAGAAGAGCTGAAAGGGTGAAGTACCAGTTGAAGAATGTGGAGTGGCACAGTACACCTAAGTCAGTTACCACAGGTTTCCATGGCTGATGATGCTGGATGGCCATTTGGACGGTGTGTTTGAGCACACAGTTGAACCTCTCTACAGCACTATTAGCTGCCATGGGGAGTAGAGGGAGGAACGATGGTGACGAATATTCCTTCTTTCCAGAAAAGCAGCGAAAGCAGCAGATGTAAACTGAAAACTGTTATCACTAACAATACTCAATGGATTTCCATGGTGGCTGAAGACTGATGACAGAAACAAAACCACAGAATCCCAAGCGACAGTGTGAATAAAGGAGACCTCAGGCCATTTGCTATAATAGTCATGTTATAGCAAACCTGCAGTCGGATAAATACCAACTATATCTACAGCCACTTTCTGCCATGGTTCATCTGGCAGTGGCACGACTGGAGAGGAGCAGGATGTGACTTGACAGTTTTGTCAGTGAGCTGACACACGTAGCAAGAACATAAAGCACCATGAACCTGAACATCCATCCCTGGCCATCAATAGAGATCACAAAGGCGTTATTTGGTCCTCACCTCTCTCTGGTGTTCTTCGTGCTCTAAGGAGACCAGCACAGATCGAATCGCAGCATGTACAATAAGCCTTGAGCCTCGGAAGATGAAGCTGTCCTTAATAGACAGTTCCAAGCACAGTTTATAGTACCGCAATAACTCAGCGTCCAGCCCCTTGAGTGTAGGAGGCCAACCATTGCAAATCTGTGTACGAAGTTTAATTAAAACAGGACAAGAAGCACATGCAGCGTCAACATCAGCAGCAGAAAGAGAATCACAGGCTGTAGAAAGAAAAGCAACAAACTCCTCATCAACAGGAGCTGGAGCAACGGCTTTATCTGCAGGAGAAGCATTTTGAATTGCCTGTACATGTGATTCATCAGGAAGAAGACCTTCCAGTGAAACAGTATGACCAAAGGACAGCAGGCTGGTTTGCCGGAAATGACACTTGTCTTTATTAAGCTACAAGCCAGCAGCTTCTAGTCGTTGTAAGACCGCTTGAAGTGCTTTGTCATGCATGTCAGATCCATGGAAGATAAAGTTGTCCAGGTAATTTTCAACCCCTGAAAAGCCAGTCAGGATAACGGTCATCATCTTCTGAAATGCAACGGGTGCAGAAGCCAATCCATAAGGAACACATCCAAAACAGACCGGTCCGTTGTGAGTAATAAAGGCTGTGAGGTCACGACTGTCCTCATGCAGCGTTACTTGGTTGTAAGCATTAGTCAGGTCGATGGTAGAGAAAACAGTAGAAGCATAGAGTAGTTCATCCATGTGTGGCAATGGAAAAGAGTTCATAATAATGGCTGTCTAAGGTCAACGCACATCCTAATTTTACCTGACTTTTCCTGTGTAACGACAATTGTTGACACCCATGCAAAGGGGTCGATACGTTCTATCACCCCAACTGCAACAATTGAATTCCTCTGACACAGCACTGTGAACAAAGAGTGGTAGATGGCGAAGTGTTTGCCGCACAGGTGGGACAGTTTCATCCAGCTTTACGCAGTGTATTAAGTTTTTAGCACATCCAAACTCAGTTGACTCAGCAACAGTGCACTGAAAGACTGGCACAGGAGGAACAAGCACAGGAAGGGCATTAGGAGGCCGGACTTGATTGTTTTCAATCCTCACATACAGTGCAGACATTAGTTCCCTCCCGATGAGAAATATAGCAGGAGTGGTCATGTAGGGAGTGGCTACTGTAGAATCGTTCGTTGACAAATATTCAACCACCGGAATTTGGACTTTTATATATGTCACAATCCTGGCTTTGGGTTGCAATAGCACATTGTTACTGAAATGGCATGCATAAGTGCTGTAAGGCAGGATAGATATGAAAGACCAAGAGTCAACCATCAAATCCACCACACAAGTCTGTGAGTCAGAAGTAGATATAGTCACTGACTGTGCTTGTAATGTGGGGAGTATGAGCTGAATATTCTGTGTGTGAAGTGCAGTAACTTCTGGTAATTAAATTTCACTGACCTTGCGCTTGTTTGATTGCGCTGATCAGCAGAGTTTAGCATAATTTCCAATGTTTTTACACTTCCTGAATGTTTCAGTTGCAGTCGAGCAGTTCACAATGTTAGCTAAGTGTGCCTCCGGTCCACAGCGAAAGCATGACTTAGTTTTCCCCGTCTGAGCAGAATTAAGAGGTGCAAGTGAGGGTTTTTCCCGTTGTTCTGCATTACACTGTGCGCTGCACCGCTTGTACGGGGGCGCTAACTTGGCGGGAATTTGAAATGGATTTAGCCTGATCGGCAGCAGATTCAATCTGGCTTGCTATCGTAACAGCTCAGTACAGTGTGAGATCAGTTTCTAGTAAAAGTCTCTCACGTATTTGTGGGCTAAACACATTCTCTACAAATTGATTGTGAATCATTTCATCAGTACTGGCACTGAACTCACATGAAACAACAAGCTCTCGCAATGCAACAACATACTGTAAAACTGTCTCGTGCTCCTCACAGCGTTTACAGAAGGTGCTGCGTTTGTTCAGCTACTGTGTTAGCTTTTGGCACGAAGAAGGCTTTCAATGCATCCTCTCCATCCTTATACGTTGTACCTGTGTTAGGCAATGAGAAGAAAATCCGTTGTCCCTCTGTGCCAAGGCAGTGAAGCAATTCAGCTCTCCATCTTTCGTCCGGCCAAGCATCCCCTGTGGCATCAATAACCTGTAGATCATTTTCAGAAATCCACAGCCATGTGTTAAGCGGCATAGCTGGCTCACCGGAGCAAGGCAGGAAAAACTCGAGAAAGGCACGTTAGCAACAGCCATCTTCCTGACCAATGCTAGCGAGAAAAAATTGCCTAATCCTCGTCGCCAATTTGTGGTGTCTCTCAGGAGTTAGTAAGCAGCAGCAAAGTACACAAGACAGGAGTAGCGAACTTCATCCATCTTGTTTTACTCTTTCACTTCCGCTCTTACACATTAGGTCATACACAACAGTTCAGACTTCCTTTTTTAAAATAGTAGTCCACAATATAATTTACTTATGAACACAACATATACTGCATATATGACAGTTGGATATAATATACATCCGACTTTATACAAAGAGCTGGGCGATAATACATTTGACATTTTGTGATGATATAAACAATCACACAGCTGAGATTATCAATCCATAATACATAACACAAAATCTAAATAAATGTGTAATGTTTTAAACATTTACACACCATTTAACATGTTTTTTTATGCAAAACAACTTCCAGTACAGTAGTTCCCTTGGGGGCAATCCGGAGCCACTGATCAAGGGCACAACGGCCCTCTGTTCCTGGGTCACCGCTACTTGGCATCAACCTACAACCATTGTGTAAGCAGGCCAGATCATTAACCAGTAGGCTACCACTACAACACTGACACCATCACAGTTAATGACATAACCTTCGGGTGACAGCTCAGTCCTGGAGAGATATTGATCTTATTTGTCACAGACGTCACTGAGAAACTACTGATCAAAACAATAAAACCGTAGAGGAATGTTCCATGATCTATAGTTTACATAATCCAGTGAGCCAGTTATCACGGTCTACTGAGCCTCCTACACCCTCTCACGACTCTCCTCGCCGAGCGCTTGCACCACACACTCTGTTTACTGTTTGTGTTCACATGCTGTCTAGAGTTGTATTGGGGAAACAGCACTCTTCATTTCAAAAAGTTGATTTTTTGTGCCCTATAATTACAGTACATTACAATGCACCCAGGGCCATCTCTATCGGCTACTTAAATGATGTTCAGATGAAGCTGTGCTGTAAATTGTAACTGCGGGGTCTTTAGGGGTCACTGATGCACTTCTGATAATGAGAGTTTTGAAGCTTCGCTATGCACAACTGTGCCAGGACCTTCCTGTCACTCCTAAATCCTGAAGCTGTCCGTATGCACCCTGTTTTCTGGGCCCTTTTCCCAACCTGTCATCATAAATCGGTCCCGAACATTCAGTGTCTATATTACATGTCCCCAAAGAGAGAAGGACACCAAGAGAAAGGTCTCTGAAAGTTAGTCAGTGGTCTTATAAGAGTCATTGTATTAGTAATAATCATAAATTAAGGAGTATAGTTCAGCAAGTGAAGTCAGGTAAGAACAGGTAACTTACCATGGCTGAATTCATCCAACAACAGTTGGGAGCACATTTTAAAGTCAGTAATCCATGTAAAAGTATCCAAAAAGACAGTATCCAGCAGCCAGAGGTTAAGAGCAGGTCGACAGAGACAGCCAGAGGGTGTCCAGAGTGGTTGTGTTGTGGATGAAACCTCGTCTGTTTCTGAACTCCGACTCCATAGTGGGCTGTTATAGGCTAAGAGAGAAGGGGGCGGGGCTTCTTCTGTGTATGGTTCTGTTATTCAGCTCCAACTCTAGTCCTTTACAGGTCACTCTACATGCACTCTTTTAAACTATCTCTCTTGATCCTTCAATCCCTCCTTATTTCTACCACTTTCTACCATTTGTCTTTCTGCCACTTAAACTACTGTGTGTTCAGTGCACATAAGCAAATAGGAGCATTATATTTTCCTTTTTATTTAATTTTTTGTAGACTGCAGCAGTTTGATGGCTGTTTGAGTTAGAGGTGAGTCAAATAAAATGAGGAATAATATATCTGTGCGTAGTTTTAGAAACACGGCAGTTCACCATTGGCAAAACATTATTTCAGCTGATTGTTCTGTTCTAAAGTAGCAAGATTCGGACTAATGATTCCTTTAACAGACACACCTTTTATGATTCCAACTAATGATTCATTTAACAGACACACCTTTTATGTTTTATATTGCATGACTAACATGTAGACAACATTAGAATCAAAATGGAATCAAAAATGACCCTATTTACTTTCTTAATACATGCCCATGGCCTTATTGTGATTGATTAATTATTCCAATAGGAAATAAAACAGGTTGCTCTATGTTATCTTTCCTTATTGGTGAAGTTATGAAGTGCTCTTATCCTTTAACCCTTCAGTTCCAACGACCTGTCATGAAGAGACCACTGTTCATGCTTCAATTTCAATCAGTTCCTGAGGTTTCACATTCTAGTTGGTAATACTGTTTATGTTTGGCTTGTGAATTCGGTTCATGTTGACTTTAAGTATTCTACTACAGATGCTTGTGATACACTATATAGTAGTGACCCAATTCTGTTAATAACATTTAGAAATATTCAAATATAATTAGGCTGTTAAAATGTAAGTGGGGCAAAAAACACACATTATTTATACAAACACTTTAGCTAAAGTAACATGTTTTTAATAATGTCTAATTTAATACTTGTTCAAAACAATCACTTTAGAAAAGTTTGGTACTATTTTGTGTTTATTTTGATAAATAAATTAGTTCATTTTTGCTCAGCAAATAAACTGTCATTAAAATATGTTCATTTTTAAAAATACAGAAACAAAATTATTTTAAAAAGTGAAGATTATGAAAACACTGAATGAGATTCCACTATAATTTAGTATAGCTTTACAGTAGTAACAATAAATATGATTTTTTATTATATGATATGATTAATATCATATTTTTAAATATGACGGACACCCAACTTAATGTAGAATACTTACCATTTGAAACAAACCATGTCATGTCAACAAATGGAAAAGTCAGCCAGCTGTTTATTATTATCATGTTAATTATTGTGCCTTTCACCCCAACAGCAGGGGCACCTTTTACCCCAATTACCTTTTACATATTCTTCCATTATTGAAAAACTCTAGCTTTTATTTCCTCGAACAAAACTTTAAATAATTAAGAAGACCTTTGTTTCAAAATATATTAAATAATTGTAGTGATTCTCGTTTGCTACTTAAATCTACAACATTAAAAATAAAAATAAACACATCAAATATTAGATCAAATTTCCACATGCCTCTTGAAAAGTGGATGTTTTGGAAATTGCTACAGCAAGTTTTTGTGCCATCTAGTTTTGAGGAAATTAAAATCAAATGCGCCTTTTTATCCCGGTGTGCCTTTATCCCCGAATAATAAATGTGTCAACTTTTCAGTACCATAAAAAAATCGGATACCATCACTGTACAGTGGTACCCTCACAATACGTTTTTGTAGGTTCCAACTCTGAGAATGGTGCTGTTATTTTGTTGATCACAGGGGCTGTATGTCTTCAGAGGGGGTTGAACGTCTGCCACGTTTGGATGTTTACAGGAGAGAAATACTTGGGTGTGATAAAGTTACAGGTTATATGTGGGGGTGTGTGTGTCATGTTGCAGAAATCGATCTCTTTTCCTCTCTCTATCCCTCGCTAATCATCTGTCTATTTTTCTCTCCATTCTTGTCATGCCATGAGCTCTGCATGCATGTGTTAACTTTTGTATGTCCATGAGGTCAACATTTCCACTAACAGATGCTTGCATCAAGGGTGTGATGTTATCAAAATAAAAGGCTCTAAATAGTTGGCAGTGGGCCTGTGACATGTGTCTGTTAGTACCATTTGGATTTGTGTTTCTAAGGGCACTGAATCCAGTCACCGTCAACCTGCTAATGAGTCCATGACAAGATAAAATCCGGTAATCTTGGTTCCCTTATCACACACATTTTGGTGTTGGGCAAGCTACTAGTTTGCCAAGCTACAAGCTTAGCTAATAATTAAAAGTGGTTAAACTAAAATTGCAATTACAATCTAATAAAAAAGTAGCAACATTGAAGTTAGCCCTATAGTGATATAATTTAAACAAAAACTATGAGGAATATGTTTAACAAGCAACCATGAAAAAAAACATTCAATTTGAAATTCCATTTGCTAATCTAAGTGTTTTAGAAATTAGCACAATGTTAGCCAAATGCTAATGCTTATCTTTCCGTAGAGGCCTACCAAAAACATAATGACAAAACTTACAAAAGTTTATCACCTCTGACAAAATTCCACAAGTACAATATTCCATTAATAAAACTGTGGTAAGTTAGTAGGCCCTATTAGTAGATAAAAGTGTAAAAGTGAGGAATTATTGGCTACTGTCATCAAAAACAGAAATTAACTTACAAATTCTGAAACTAATACTAGTTTCTTGAAACACCAACTGGTGCAAGGAACACCAGTGTTTAAAGGGACTATGTGTAGCTTTTTAGGTATTTTATTATCTAAAATCAATATTTGTATTCATAAATATGCCCTCAATGGTGTACAAATACCTATGCCAATGATCAGACTAATCCTCGTAAACGAAGAATTTATTATCTTTATATACATGGGACGGGTAGGTCCACGGAGGCTTCCATGTAGTTCCGCCATCTTGAAAAACTATAATAGCAGAGAGGGACAAAAAGTACTAGGCCAACGCGTTTCCACAACGCGTTTTCGTTCAGAGCCAGCGTCACGTGACTGAAGCCAGCAGAAGCGGAGGAGCAGAGCAGTGAGAGGCGCTTGTCACTGCCGCGGCAAGTTTAAAAGGATGCACTGCACGGTTATTTATACACCGTTCATTCATACATATGCTGAGTCACAGGATAAGGAGTCCTCGTCGTCGAAAAAGTCCAAAATAGACCGTAAAAGGAAACGTGACCGGAGATTACAAAAACAAGGGTTAATGTCGGGATAGCTAATGCAGGAGAAAGCTTTCAAAAGAGACCCTGAAGTTTCCTGCTTTCTTCTCGACAGGTAAGTCAATGTTACGGTCTTAATTACAAGCTTTTTTTCATTGCTTGGTTGTGTACTTTATTATATAGACAGTCGAACATTTATAGTTAAAAGTTAAACAGGCTCTTTGATGAATAGCAGCTATTGAGTAAAGTAACGTTAGAGAAGGCTCTGATGATGATGATATCTAACAATGCACGTACTTCAAAAAATATAACGAGTAAAGGCGGCATTACTACTAATTACCATAGTTAATGTTTTTCACAGTCAGTAATTGATAACTGTAACATTCTTGTTTTCGTTGTTTCAAGTTTCAGTTTGTTTTAAATAACAAACCTGTTCACCCGATGAAAAACTCGAAGTGCTATTATAAGACATCCTGTCATAGCTTTTTGGTACATAACGGCAACCATAGATGCAACGCGCATTTGAAAAAGTGAGGCGCTGGAGAGCATTATTTGTTTGAATGCAAAATACAATTTCACCACTAGATGGGAGAAATTCCTACACACAGTCCCTTTAAAGAAACTAAGAAATGTGAGGTAATAGTAGTTACTGTCATCAAAACCAGAAATTAATGAAACTGACATATTCTGTAAGCTTCTTATTCTCTTTGCAAACATATTAATTCAATCTGATAAAGTATCAATAATTGTAGTAGGCAAACTATGGGAGTTTTTTTTTTTTTTTTTTGGGCATAAACTATACATTTTAGGGGCAGGGACTATCAAGTACCTGAACAAAAGAATTCAACATTTTTCCTTTTGTAAAGAAAGAAATTCTTAGAGGTTCAGAATGACATGAGGGTGAGTAAGCAATTTATGTAGTTGTGTTATGCATTGGCAACAGAAATAGTTTGACCTTTCGGGACCCTGATGACATCGGTGAATCATTCATTTGCAGAGGCAGTTTGGATTGTACCGGCCTGCACCAGCCCCTCATTACAATTCAGACTGCTGTCAGTGATTCAAAACCTTGTTTAAGATAATTAGGCATTAGGGAAAATAAAGCTTTCAGCAGTGAATGAATCTTTAACTGCAAAGACGTGGAATAAGTGCACGTATGTGTGTTCCTCTCCCTCTCAGACAAAAATTCATAATCACATCCCGTATCCAAATATGCTGATATCCTTGAGGCCATAGGGATTTTGAGTCAATGTTTCAATCTTAAAGTGTTTATCTTTCAAAGCATGCCGCTGCTGATAATGAATGACACATTACAGGTTCAGACGAACACAGACTTTGACTGATTGATAGGTCCCCAAGAATAAGACAGAACTTCCTTGAATCTAAGTGTTTTGGCATACTTTTTAAGGAGGTCAAAGGAGGAGTGAAGAAAAACCGATTCTAATGTGTTTTTCTTCCCATAAACTGGAGCAGAGGTCACTGACACAGTTATCAATATGCTCAAATCTGCATGATGTATGTAGCAGGCATGATGAATGTAACCGACAGAATATTTTTTCTTCTCTGGTGAAAGTTTTGCCATGATACATTACCAACTAAGATATTAATTTTGGGTCAAATGTCTGGACCCACTAGAAATACACATCTCAGAGCTTTTGAATGGGCTAACACACCAAAATCTATTTCTCCAACCAGCATTAACACTGCAAAGCTTAACATATAAAGTAATAGTCTGAAAAATCAAATTTTTAATATGGAACAGTTTACTAAACTTTTAGAGAAAATATTAAAAAAGTTTGCATGTGTGTTTTTGTTGAGTATCATGGAGCTCCCCTTCTGCAACTGACAAACGGCAGATCAGCTGAAAAAAGGGCAAAAGCTTTCTCAAAATAGCAAGCTCCAATCTGATTGGTTGGGAGTTAAAACCAGTCCAGTGGGAAATTTTAAGATACATGTCTTCTACATAGATTTAACCATTGAATTTGACAACATTAGCAAGGTTTATGTTATCAAATCTTTGAAAGAAATGTAGAGTTTAGTTTGAGGCACTTTTAGGGCATTTTGTAATTTTCACACCTGGCTCTTTTCTAGCATTTGTTTCAGAACCTGGTGCATTTTCTCCTTTAGTTCGGTTCATTTAGGCATACTGTATATGAACACAGAAATCGCGCTTGGATCAGCAAAAAAATAAATAAAAAATAAATAAAAAAAAGTCCAAGATGTCCTGAACAAGGTGGTCTTGGCCCACTTGAAAACAGACTATGGAGCAGTTCGCTTGTGGTGAGAAAGCAGTCCAACTCAATGGACGAACAAACCATGGCTGTATCAAAATGTAAGAAAATCAGCAGTTCTTAAAATTAATCATGGATTAACCTGGAGCAAAGACGAAGTGAAATGCCTAAGTGAAATTTGGTTGGACTAACATTTCAGAACAAAATACAGAGGAAACCCAGATTACTGCTCAAAATGATAAAGCAAAATAATGACAGCTACAAAGAAAGCCGCAATAATTCCACACAGCTGTTCCATCCTGACGACTGACCGCTATATAAGCAGAATCCCAGAACATAAACAGGTGCACTCTGACCAGTGCAGTGAGAGGACAATTTATTCGCACGTAACTTGGATTAAAAAATGTTGGTCCCTTTAGAAACGTTGCCTTGTGAAAGTCGAACCCCACCAAACAGAAATTGCAACATTGTAAAAATTGTATTCCCTGTTTTGGAACAAAGAAAACGCCCGTAGTAGAAAATAAATAAGATATAATTGAGAGCATGTTTCAACTTTGTATGCAGCGTTATGTCCGAGTTCATAAGTTATTGCGCCTAAATTGAACATAAATCGTTTTTATGTCAGTCAGAAAGTCTTTTCCTGTCTAAATGGATGGTTCTTTACCAGAATGAGCTGCAAAGTGGACCAGATCTTTGGTGACATTCAAAATTCTGGATTTTTGAGAACAGAGGATAATTGTGTAAGGGCAGGTTTGGGTCAGGGATTAGCTGTCTGAGCCTATAATATTGATGGTGAGACTCTTTTAGTTTGGATAGAAAATGGGGCCAGTGAATTGTAAGAAAGAGTTGTTGGCTGCATACTGGGTTATGTTATGTAACACTGTTGTCTGCCTGGGGACAGACATTGCTGTCAAAACATGTCCTTGCACCGAGTGCAGTTTGGGATACAGCAGAATCTGGGTTTTCTGTGATGTAACCAGATTTGCACTCACTAGCCGTGCAATTTATAAACAGGAATTAGAGGTAGCCAGTCCAGCTCCTTTAGCCTTTGGACAATCCCCTTTCAGAGATTAGGAGAGCGAACCCTCCTGTATGATTCAGCATAACCCAGCATGAATTCCATGTTGGTCCAGGTTGGTTTATGCTGGTTAGAGCTGGTATAGTGCTGGTCTAGCTGTTCTCAAACAAAACTGTACTCTGGTCCACCAGCACTCCCGCTTTGCTGGTGATCAGCCAACTAGCAAACCAGCATTCCGTGCTGTCCCAGCATGCAAAACATACCTAATGCTGGTGTCCAGCAATGCTGAATTTTTGAGCAGGGAACGGTGACAGGGAGGCTTTATCTTCTTCTGTTCCCTTCCGACTCCTGATTTGGTTGTGGTTGTTGTGAGTGTTTCCTTCCAGACAGCAATGCATGTGATGCTAACACACCATAAGCTAGCTTAGATTCTGCAGCTAAATCACATGCCCTTACTTACAACTGCTTTATTGCTGTAACGATTTTATTTGAACTATTTTCCCTCCATTGACGCAATTTTCCGTCATTTATGGGACAACGCTTCACTGCCATAGACAGAATTTTCCAGCTTTCCATGTTTATATGGTGGGGGGGCACTATTACACATCTTCTGAAAGGGTATAGAAAATACGGATCAAAACGGGCAAAAAATGAACAGAAACAAGCGATAAAAGCATTGCTTATGTATGTTGTGGTTCTCTGCAATTTTCTCAGCTTTTTGTTCAAAATATTGCTTTTCTTCTGAAATGTACCCACATTCAATTGTTGATCAAAAAAATTTGCATGAAGCTAGAATAAAGCTGAGGCTTTGATATTTTTATTTTATTTTTTATTTTATTTTTGTAAATTGCATATTTATATGCAAATCCAAAATATTCTAGGCACCATGAATGTTTTGTGAAAATGATCAAAAATGCTGGTGTTCCCTGCTGAAAAATCCAGTATAAACCAGCACAAACTAGAGGAAGTTTGAAAGACGCTTCCTCACTATTCACAGAGAGAGGACACATGATGCTCCAAGAAGAGAGGAAGACCTCTAAACATGAGCCTATAGCATTCTGTCAGCACTCACATCTAGATAACCATTACCTCCTCATAAACCGGCTTTACCTGACCACAGAGGGCTTAAAATCAGCTTGTACACCAGTAACACCCAAATGTGTTTATGGTGCGAGACGGATCACATGATTAACCTTTATGTATTTTGTCTTAAAGTCTGTAAGAGAGATATAAATAGAAGGTTTTGTGTGTTGTTATATGTGTGATTTAGGATCTGCCTCTCTATTTGAGCTTGAAACCTGTACGTAATTATGGGTGATGCTTGCAGCATTGCCGTGGTAACTGCACCAGAGCGCTCGCCGGTGGGCTGGTAACACAATTCTCTCTCTTTATCACTGTCAGGACAGCATTGCTCTTTTACCCAGCTTCCATGGTCTGTTCTTCATCTTTTAGACCCATTTTATTGCCAATACAATCAGATTTACATGCTGTAGGGAAACAAACTCATGTATGACTGATTACCCAGAGTGGTTTGCTGGCTGAGGACTTGAATGAATATTGCTCAGATGCCGAAATACCAAAGTCTGAAATCAAAAGTCAGAGATCTCAATATGAGCTTAAATCTTTCTCGTCAAATTCGTCCAAGATCAAATGACCTGAGCTGTGATATTTTTTGTATAGCTGTATAATTATTCTTACTTATAATCAAGCATAACTTGAGTAGTCTCGTGAGAACGAACAACTTCTGAATCCGAAGAATGTCCTCTGAAAAGTCTTAATTGGTAATCTTTTTTTCCATTTAACCTAGTCTACTGTTAACATGTCCATTAGTTGTCCATGAACAAAACTTTTAATTTAGCTAATGCGTAACATTGCCTTAGGTGCTCTCAGAACAGTGCAGATTGGAATGAACTCAGTGGGTTGTGCAGTAAACACTACTGTCACGTCTGTCTGCCATCCATTAAAGGAATGTTTCACTGCTCTGAACAATATGTGACTGGGTCATAGCCTGGTATTCAGAGCTGTCTATGGAGAGCCTGGTGTGTATCAATACTTTGTATAGATTTCGATTCTTTAAGCCACATTAACCAGGACAAATGGGAACAAGTGTGGAATAGATTAAACCAACAATTGACATAGAAATGGGCCTAGAACAGTGTGTTCTGTTCTGTCATGCTTTTGTGATGGTCTTTTGTGCTTTAATTCGAAACAAAGCTCAGGTTCAGAGTCACTGTGGTTGGGATGAGCAGTTTAAATGATGTGAATTTGGCAGCTATTTCATATTTTAGGCTTATGGAAAGTTTTAGGCATTTAGGTTTTTAGACGGCTAGGTTAAAGGGTTAATTACACCAAAAATGTAAATCTTATTAAATGAAAATTATCTCATAATTTACTCACCCTCAAGCCATCCTAGATGTATATGCCTTCCTTCTTTCAGCCAAACACAATCTAAGTTATATTTAAAAAAATATCCTGACTTTATAATGGGAGTGGAAAGAGCCTCTTGAAAGAGCCAAAATAGTTTTTGAAGCTCCAAAAAGTGCGTCCATCCATCATAAATGTAATCCATATGCCTCCAGGGGGTTAATGAATGCCTTCTGAAGCGAACTTTTTTAATAACTTTATAAATAAAGTTTATAAACTTTATTAACCATAATCACTTCCGGTAACGGCCGTATGTGAGTCTAGTTCCGGCGGAAGAGTGACCTCTGACCTGAGGTAGGATGTAGGAGTAGCGTAAGCTTAAGTCAGAGGGTTGGGCAACAAACTCAAGCTCCTCCGAAATTTCTCTTTAAAAATTCTTGTTTTAGACATCTAATTCATGACTGGTGTTATGTTATGTTATATCGCTTCTGCGTTCATCAATACATCATGCGTTGTGATGGATGGATGTCCTTTCTGGAGCTTTAAAATCTCAGGCTCTATTCACTCCCATTATAAAGCTTGGAAGAGTCTATTTTTTATATAACTCCAATTTATTTTTTAGCTGAAAGAAGAAAGTCATATGCATGGCTTGAGTGCAATTCAATTATGGGATAATAATTTTTGGGATAACTAACCCTTTAAGGTCAGGGTTAGCTTGGTTTCATGTAGTCTGTATATATGTGACCCTGGATCACAAAACCAGTCACAAGGTCACGGGTATATTTGTGGCAATAGCCAACAATACATTGTATGGGTCAAAATTATCGATTTTTCTTTTATGCCAAAAATCATTAGGATATTAAGTAAAGATCATGTTCCATGAAGATATTTTGTAAATTTCTTACTGTAAATATATAAAACATTTATTTTTGTGAGTGAATGCAGCACAATCGTGAACATAAATGGACAACTTTAAAGGCGATTTTCTCAATGTTTCGATTTTTTTGCACCCTCAGATTCCAGATTCTCAAATAGTTGTATCTCCTCCAAATATTGTCCTATCCTAACAAACCATACATCAATGGAAACTTTATTTATTCAGCTTTCAGATTATTAATAAATCTTAATTTAACAAAAATTGACCCATGTGACTGGTTTTGTGGTCCAGGGTAACATATGTAAGATTAAACTTCGAACAATGAAGCCTATCCAAAATCCAGCAATACCCATCAATTTCCATCCTGTATGTATTTTTTTCTTCTAGCAATTAAAAGTATTGAAGAATTATTGGCTATGACCTCCATTGATTAATGAGGCTCAACACTAGATCACAACAAAGTTCCTCTGAAACCCTCCACCTCCTCCAGCTCCATTTGTCTAGATCTGTTACAGATCTTATGAATCTTTATGAATTCCTATTCATGTAGCAGCAGTATATCTTACACGCTCACAGCAGTGTGTCTGTGTATCTTTTGTCTAGCAACTCGGCTAACATTGACATGTATCTTGGCTAAAACTTCAGAGAGTTGTCATGACAGAAAATAAACCACATGCCAAATCCTGCCACATTATACTCTACAATTGTATTTAACCTATAGAAATGATCTGATGTTATAGGTCTACTCCAGTCTTTCCAGTAAGTACAAGTATCTGTTAGAATTAAACACATTGTCACTGGTGGAACAACATCCAACATTAACTGTCTGAACAGTTGCCTCAGAAAGTACATAATGCAATATTATGTCAAAACAAGGCTTTAAACTGCCCAGCTATTTATGGTTTCTTACAAGAAAATAACTGTTTTGGAAAATTTTGAAAAGACAATATGCACAAAATTGTCTAACACGCACTTTAATAGTTCAGTAGTGACTTGATCTAGTACCTCAGTAGTGTTTTATTGGGTTTCCCCTTAGCTTTTGAAGTTGAGTTTGGCATGTGTTGTGTAATCTCAGCCTGCTGAGAGTAGCCTACCTATTCTGGTGAATGCCACTTACGTCATGTAAGCAATAAATAGTAAAAAAAAAAAAAAACTCTGACAAGGAAGTGTTAAAGAAACAAAGTGTCGTACTGAACTTTGACTAGTTCTGAAAATACAGGCTCTCTTGGAGTGAGCTGAGATTTCGTACCATGGGTCTAAATATGTGAATGGCATGCACATGCGCCTGCTGAGCTTGGCTGTTTTCTTGGTTTCAGCCTTTTGAAGTGCAGAAACCTCAAGTAATTCTTAGAGTTAATGTCTCTATTGCTCCCCTGTCTTTCATTGATTTCTTCTTCTCTGTGACTTTATGACACTGTTATGTTCTCCTGAAGGTCCTTCTGGATGTTCTCTTACACTCAACAATAACAAACAGGTTCAGTAGGTAATTTGCTTTGTTTTGTTTTCTTCTTTTTTTTTTATTCGACCTAATGTAGTGATCTGAGCTTTTGCTTTTTGACTGTTACTAGTATTGCAGTCCACGGTTAACGTGATTTCACCAAGTAGAACATGTTCCTGGATCAACATCCAACATCCTTAAAGTCCACCTCGCCTTGTCAGCCCAGCTTCACAAGGGAAATATTCAAGTGACGTATATCCACATACCTGTGAAGTACCATACCCTCACTCTGGTAAAATTGTAACCTAGGAGGAGTCTCTATTGCCTCAATCCTGTTTGGATGTTTAACTAATATTACATTTTTGTGATTGTTTTTCTGAATGTTGTGTATTCATTCAGATGTATATAAAACAGAAAAAGCTAACAAAAACCAGGACAAATTTTTTACAGTACCTTGATTTCTTTCTCAAAGAAATCCACTGAAAGCAAATCCACAGCAGGAAAAGACATCCAAAGATAACTAAGATTTGACAGAATTCTTTATAACACCGGGTGGATTGTTTGACACTGTTTAGCTGGTGTACCAGCATAGCTATATGCTCTTCATATAGCAACATTTAGATGGTGAGAGTAGTTTAGAAAAGAAGTCTCGCTGCTTTAGCTATAGTCAAGAAACCTGCTAGGCTGCATGCATGCATAAGAAAATGTGAACAGCATTCTCTTTCCCTCTCCACTTTGATTAATGAAAGATAAATTTGCTTAGTTCAGTGAATTAGGCCTATTTCTTGTGCGATTTTGAACATGATCAGATCAAAGTTACAACAATTCTGATTTCATGAGTTCGTTTACCCATATAATCTTTAATAATATAATTGTTTAACCCTTAAACGCATACCTCGGGTCTTCAGTGGCCCGGGATATACCCTCCTCCTCATTCTTATTTTAAAGTTAGACATATTACTTTAATATTAATATTAAAAGTATTACTCAATTAATTATAAACAATATAACAAGACATTTTTTTATATATATATGAAAGAAGGGCTGTTTTCCCATTCATTTTTTGTAAAAATTGTATTGGGTCGCAAACACCACAAGGTGTGTAACAGTGTAAGTATATTTTTTATGCACAACAATAATTAAATATTTGATGACCGAATAAGTGCAATTCATCTTTATTTCACAAGGATGAAGTGACGTTTCACTCATAGTTACCGCAGGCAGAAAACAAAAGAATAGAAAGAATCATCAGCAAAAATTGAAATGGCTCAGCGATTTACTGCAGAGCAAGTACTGAACACAATCAAATATTAGTGTCACTGTCACTTGATGGTGGATCTGGTGAAGAAGCTGTCAGCGATCAAAATATTGATTTTGAAGATGTTGAAAATGATAGTTTTGAGAATATGTTTGATATCGTGAATATGAGACAGATGCTGAATGTACTGGGAAATGAGCTCTGACGAGGACAGTGATGATGGTATAAAACATCTGCTCAAACTGAACCCATCCAAGCTCCAAAAGGTAACAAAATATGCTTTATTTTATTCTTCTGTAATTGTTACTCTAATATCAGGAGAGTTTTATATTATCGCGACAGGTAGAGATCCATCCGTGTTAGATATAGATCCGGGTCGCTAAAGACCCGAATATGTAATAATGATTGCAGAAACATTCATGCATTTAAGGGTTAAGTTTGCTTATAATTGTTATAATTGATTAATAATATAATTGTATAAGTTTGCTGGCATGTAGAGACACTTCCAACGCCTGAAGTCACAGCAAACAACGTTTCTTTTTAAAGCCACTGAGTTACACAACACTTGTGCTTGTTTGACTCTCTGACAACCCTTCATTTCATGCCTCTAGCAGTTTCTGCCTCTGATTCTCGGGCTCCATGACTTTTGCACCCGCGGACACCGCGTCTGGTGTCCTAATATTCAGTGTCTCTGAGCTCTACACTGAGACACAACATCACTGACTCACTGACTTGTCAGCTGGCGTCATCATCCTCTGTCCGTCTGTGCAGCGCTTCAGTCTCTGCAGGACAGGGGATCACATACAGCATCTCTGCTTTTCCTTCAAATCTGAGAGGGATTCTGGGCGATTTCCTTCCATGAGCCCCTCCTGTTGTGCCTCCAGGCAGCTATCAAAAAACGAACTCCCATTTAAAAGGTGTTTTATGATCAAAGCTCTGTTTTTACTTTTATTTATTTTTTGCAATACAAGGTGATTGAGAGATGTACAAATAAACGTTTCTCAAAAGCCCAAATTATCATATTTGATATTCACATTTTAACATGACTTTTCAAAACAAAAAAAAATCCAGTAAACCTAAGTGCTTGAGTCCAGTTAGTGTCCATCTTGAAACATTACTAACAAGATTAAATTTATTCTTACTTTTACTTTATAAAAAATCAGCAAAACAAAACATGAGTACCATGACCTGAAGGAAGACGTTTTTCTAATTTAGAAATTAGAAAAGTTTTGATCATGTTATTAGTTTAGAGACTGCTACACAAAGAACACTCTCGAACACAAAGGTTCTCATTAGAAGCAAAATGGTTTTAAAGCCTGAGTCTATAGGGTATTTTTTAAAAGTTCTACAGAACTTTTTAAGAACTCTCCATTTTAAGAGCATACTTGTGCTTTAAACCATACCTAAAGAACATCAATAACTTTTAATCAACCCAAAGAGCCATATAACCATCTCAAGTTAAGGATGCATAAATACAAAGTACTAAGAGGTAATTGACAGAGAGATGAAAGAACAGTTTAGGTCTATGTAGAAAAGATTATGTAATGGGAGGTTATGAAATATCCTCTATTAATATTTTGTGTCCTGTATGTCTTGTTCTGTTAAAATTCTCGTCTTTTCTTTCAAAGAAATCAGGTGATTGTTTCAGCCAATGCCAAAATTATATCCATCCATGTCTTTCCTTTAACTCAAATCTGTATAATAATCAAGAAACTATCTCGGGTTACACTTCTCAAATTCCCCAGGACTCAGGCTAAGGCAGTGCTGAGGGAAATTCTGCATCTCTCCATTTCCAGAACTGACCATTCATTCTTCGAATTTCAAAACGTGACTATATCACCTTTTGAACATTCTGATAAGTAACGTTGATTCTATGTCTACTACTGTAACTGTCATTAGATTATTAATAGAGTATTAGTAGATTGGTCTGGTTAAACTGGCATGTTTTAAAGTTACATTAGTAGAATGTCTGTTGGAGGACCATCACAATAAAGAGTTAGCAGATATTAAGCAGACAGTCTACTAATACTCTAATAAAGTGTTACTAAATCTTTTTAGTTACAACCTATACTTGGCCTTCTACTTGGATGAAACGGACACTCTTCCCAGCCTCTTTTCAGAAGACACATTCCGTCCCTGCATCCATTCTCTTCTACTTGGACATTTTAATCATCAGTGTGGTGATACCAAATGAAGTACTAAAACCTGCTTGTGAGTTTATCAAACCCTTATGGCCAACAACACTTTTCCAGAGTTCCTTGTTTGAGATGCCTTAGTTGAGAATATACTTCAAATATGTATAAACCTGCAATCACCAATATACTATGATTATCTGCCTATCCTTTCCTCTACTGTCATGCATCCAAAGTCTACAGGAGAAATCCTATGAGATTTCTAAGTAGGCTACATAACCAAATACCCCCCTTTGATGTCTTACCACACTCTTTTGTGACCAGAGCTTTGTGATGTCAGCCTTTCTTATGGACAACAATGCATGTGTTGCAAAATCAGAAGGTTATTGTACCCATAATATCATGTTGGACGTCAGGCAGTACAACGGTATAAAACCATCAGTTAGATCAAACAATGGTGCAACAGTCTTTTAAATTAAAGTTTCCTAGAAGTGTGCTTCAAATGACGCCCTCACACCCAGTAATCTAAAGTTTAGTGATGATTAACAAGAGTTATGCAACTTTTTCAGAGAGTGTTGTTGAAGAAAACAACGCCCCTGATAGAGGACACCTAACGGCCCAATCTTGAGTGATTACAATCAGTGTGAATCAGGGGAAACTGTATTCCATGCTATTGCATAAACACTTTCATATGAGAGCCAGAACAAGCTCTTTATCAGACATACACTGTTACATCACATATAAAACAATCACCTCAGGTGAGAGTGACACAACTATAACCTACAACTGCAATTTTTTTGTTAAACACATAGGAAAACACATAAAATTGTCATCAAATGAATTCATACGTTGCATGCATGGGTTGAAAAAAACTGGCCAAGCATTAAATGCAAGCGAAAAATGGCTTTGGCAAAAAAAAAAAAAAAAAAAAAAAAAAAACAGGCCAGTAACCTATTTATGAATATAATATAAATCAAGAATAGTGAACCTGAATTATTATTATTATTTGTTTGTTATTTGAAAAGGAAAAATTGCACATAGATAGTTACACATATACTGAGTAATGTATGATGACAATGACTTCTGCAAACATATACTGTTATGAATTCATAAGTCATGCAAAAGTTTTTTTTTTTTTTAAATAAAACTTTTATTCAGCAAGGAGACATGAAATTGAATAAGAGTGACAATATAAACTTTTACATTATTACAAAAAACCTCTATTTTAAATAAATGTTGTTCTTTGAACAATAAGAAAAGTTTCTTGAGCAATAAATCAGCACATTAGAAGGCATCATTTCTCACTTTATTTTAGTTTAACATACTTTATATGTAGACACACACACACACACACACACACACACACACACACACACACACACACACACACACACACACACACACACACACACACACACACACACACACTATTGTTACGGCTCAGTTTTGTTTTGGGTTTGTTCTGTTGTGTTCTCTTTTTCCTATAGGTTGCCAGATAAGGATCCACACCTGTGTTGAATTTGGAAAGCAGTATTTAAGATGGCTGTCCTTTGTGGGATGGAGTGCTGACCCCTACCCTGCATTTGTGCTCAGGAGCTGGACCTTCATATTGTTTTTCTCTTTATTGTTTGCTTATTTTCTGTTGAACATCTATTTTCTTTATGTAACCCCAAGACGTAAATAAATATTTTGTCTAATTCATTTTTGGACTCTGATCCCTTTATTTTGTTACTTCCTTGAGCCGGAATGTAACTATATAGATAGATAGATAGATCAGTGCTGTTCAGAATTATTTGCCCCCTTGGTAAATATGATCAAAGATGGCTATAAAAAAGAAATCTGCATTGTTTATCCTATTGATATTTTATCTAAAAAAAATGCAAAAATCGAACCTTTTATTGAAGTAAAATAATTGAAAGTGTGGGGAAAATCACATTATGAAATAAATATTTTTCTCCAAAACACATTGGGAACAATTCTTTTTATTTGCCCCCTTTTATTAAATACTTTTTGCAACCTCCTTTTGCCAAAGATAACAGCTCTGAGTTGTTTTCTATAATGCCTGATGAGTTTGGAGAACACCTGACAAGAGATCAGGGACCATTCCTCCATACAGAATCTTTCCAGATCCTTCTCAGTGACCCATATTTTTTTTGATTTTGATGTTTGTTTTTGGATCTCTGTCCTGTTGGAAGATCCAAACATAGCCTGTTATAAGATTTCTAGCACAGGCTGTCAGGTTTTGATTTTTTATCTGTTGGTATTTGATCTATTCCATGATGCCATGTATCTGAACAAGATGTCCAGGACCTCTGGCAGAAAATTAGGCCCACAGCATTAAAGATACAGAAGAGTATTTCATTTTACACATGGGTTACTTTTTTATCCCTGTATGAACCAACCCCATATTAAATCTACACTGTGTAATTTTTTTTTGTTGATTCTTAGCAAAAAACACTTAGTTCTTTCAAAAATATATGTGCTCATTAATGTATATTTACTTCTTTCAAGTAATAAAGTATCCTCGTAAGTTTATAATCTGCCATTGAAAGTACATACGGGTGAGGGGTTCGAATGCCGGTCGCCATGTTGCCCCTCCATCTTGAAACTACATTAGCCAAAGAGGGACATACCTGTAAATTCAAGCTTCGCCGTTCGCGCTTTACACTCAGTGACACAGAGACGAATGCGAGGGGGAGATTACTCGCGACTGCCGGCAGATTTGAAAGATTGCTGAAGATGGAGGATCACGCCTATTTTCGAGGACATGTAGCAGAGTCGCCAAGGAAGCGAAAAAGAGAATTCAAACGTCAACGCGACAGGCAAATCAGCAAGACCAAAGTCAATATTGGAGTAACTTTTCCCAGATGGAAAGAGCTCATGAGGAGCAAAGATTTTAAAACGGACGCCGAAGTTGCCTGCTTTCTTCTCGACAGGTAATTCAGCCTATTTGTGTAAATTCGAAGTTTTATAGTTGCTTGTCTAACCATAGCATGGTTGTGCATAACGCCAGAACGACCTCTAGTATAACTTGCGTTACTTTTCCTCACGTCAATGGTGAAAAAGTATTATTTACTTTGTAACATAAATCTGTGCTGCGACGGATCACAGGTGATAGTTTTAAAGGCGCAATTGGACGAAGTCGAACTGGAAGCCATGTTAATGTTGGAATAATACGGCCACCGTAGGAGTTAAAACACCCTCGAAATTGAAAGGAACAGAAACTAATATTCACTGGGTAGTCATATACAATTTCACCGCTAGATGGGGGAAAATATCACACAGTGTAGCTTTAAGTGTTTGCTGCCAAAAAGCAAAAAATTTTGTTTCATCTGTCCATATGTACATATAAACTAAAAGAAAGTGAGAAATGATGCCTTGGCAACTAGCTGAAATAAAACATGTTTAAGTGTTTTTATAAGTATTTTATTTGTAACCGGCAAGCTATTATAGCTATAGTTATTGTAATTTCCACCCAATATTGAGAGGTTTGTATCCAGGTTAGATGGGTTCAGGTTTCTGAAACTCAGCTGATGGACGTGGCCAGAGCAGGATGAAGTCCAATTCATGAACAGCTAAAAATACATCACATTCCATGTCCTGTCTACCCATTATTGATCAATTTATTTATGACTCTAATGGCACAGGCCGAGAGCAAGAGAGAGAGATACAGTTTATGTCATGAGCGGCTGTTATTGTGTAATCTAGCACAGTAGTGAAGTTCCAAAGAGTAATTTTGGGAGGATTGAAACAATCTAATCTTACAATTAACTGCCAGCGCATATAAGCAGCCACTCACCTTGCTCCAGCATCAGCTGTTTTGGCACCCCTCCACCTCCACCATATATAGGCTAATTTAGGCACTTTGCTACCATACTTATCTTCCAAGCATTAATGGTCCCACTGCGGGGTATATCTTTCGCTCCGGGTAGTATTAGGAACTTAGTTCTAGGAACTAGCCACCAGGGTGGCTATGAGAACTAATGGTTCCCTTACGGTGCATGTCCCCTACAGAGGCAAAACTCCACTCAGTGTCGCTATAATGCCTCCGCTTTGGGGTATGTCTGTTGCGAGTGTGTTTAATCTCAAATCTGCGAGTGTAAAATCATCAGAGATGCACGCGATTACATTTGGAAATAAACAAGGTTTGTTTCCAAATGCCCCAAGTAAAGACCCTCTAAATTTTATAAACTTTTATTAACCCAGCCAGTACAATCACAATGAACACATCCTGAAATATTGAACATTTATAACAACTGCAAAGCATCTAATTTGTAAACAAAATGATTTACACAATAAGTCCAGCATAAACTCCGGCACAATCTGCATATTTTTTAACTCTCAAGACAGACGTCACAACCCGAACCTCACAGTGATTGGCTGCCGACCGTGTTTTTTGCTTGATATTTGCATAAAGTCGAGAACTGCCCAACCTTTTGACCCTCTCGGCCACTCTCAGCGCTTTCTCCGGTCCGCTGTCAATCCCACAATGCACTGAATCTCAACTTCCATAGGAATGAATTGAAAACGTTCGCTCCGCACCGCTCGCTCCGTGCCTGTGGACACATTTTCCTGGTTGCATTCGCACCGCCAGTAAGAACTTTAAAGTGACGTAAGCCGCGCTTGTTGTTGTGACCTTTATTTTGATGGCGCTGAAAACGCCAGCCAGAGCCTGAGCACACAGTGCTCGCATTCTCCGTATTCATTAGTTTACGATCTGTATAACAGTCCTGTCTTAATACGTTATTAGATAGAACTGCTATACATACTGTAAAATGTAGACAGCTTATGAAAAGGTATTAGCGTATGCCGTGTGGTTGATGTCCAGTGTCGCTCGGTGAGAAGAAATAGCCTATATTGTTATGCTTCGCTTGGTCCCCACAAAGTTGCGTTGGATTTTCTCCTTAGCGTAAAGGTTAAGAAGCCCATCTATCACTGTTTTCCATGTTCGTTAGTTTCTAGAGTAAATATATAGGCTATAATCTGTGTTTATCATAGGGTGTTCACACAGGTTTTTTAAAAATGGCGGATGCTGGTGTTTCGCATGCGTTCGGCCAGTCAGCGTACAATAACGTCCCTGGTAGTTCCTATAGTGCTGGTTTAGATCCTACTCTGAAGTAAGAGCTAAATTAGTTCCTCCAAAAGGAGTTCCTAGAACTAAAATCGTTCCTAGTTCCAGCGGTGCGAACACGCCAAAAAACGTTGTAACAGATTGACCTAATTTATTGGGGTGCCAAGCAGGAGATTAACCCTACTAAATTTATTTGAGTCAGTCAACCGTACAAAGGATTCAAACATCAAAAAAAGTAGGAACCCTTAATATGTGGATGAAGAAACACACAATATCAACAGGCTCAATTCATAGAAACTGTTATTAGCTTTTTGTTTGAGCAAAAATAACATTTAGTGAGGGGAAAGCATTAATGATTCACAAAATGCAAGTTCAATAAAAAACAAAACAAGAAACCAAAAAAATTATTCAATTTATAAGGAAAGGATCCTAGAAATTAAAATACTCAATTCCCAATTCCAGGCCCACTTAACATGACAAAATCTTTCAACAAAAATAAATCAGTTCATTCAAAATTACATTCGTTTAAATTCAGTTCATTCCTTTTCAACTCATTTGGGGTGCAAACCACCAGTTTCACAAGTTCACATTAACAGTTCTTGACTGAGTTCTCAAACCAGCAGAGTAGCTTAGAGTTCATAGGTTCTTAGACCATTAAGTCCATTCAGACCAGCACTAAGCAACCAGTCCCCTGTGCAGTTCAGAAAGAGCACTTTAAACAATATTTACACAGTCCCTTGGACACTCAACTGGCAAACCCAGCATAAGAAAAAATAAGAAAAAGGAAAAAAACAATACTTGTTTGGTTTTGTCCCGTCAGTCAGTCAGACAAATGATCTGTCCTCCATTGTCGTTTGTACCATTGGTAATTTCCCTGAACATCCAGCAACTTCCAAAAGGTCCATAAATCCAAGGCAAATCCAAGGCATAGGCCCAAGGCAATTAATGAAAGGTTCCTTTCACCTCACAGGTTGTTTGGAGATATGCAGGGATTAACTTCCCACATCTTCCCACTACACAAGGCATTACTCACTAACTGCCATCTTCCAGCTCTCTTAAGCCATGTGCTCCACACATCATGTGACTCAGTGCATCATGTGACTCAGTGTGTCATGTGACTTAGTGCATCATGTGACTCAGTGTGTCATGTGACTTAGTGCGTCATGTGACTCAGTGTGTCATGTGACTTAGTGCGTGATGTTCGTCACACTCCCTATCCCTTGAAAAAACGAAACAATTAAATGACAGGCTTATTGTTGAGGTCAGAAAATCCAAGGAATTCCTCTTCATCGGTATCTTCTTGGAAGAGATCCATCAATTTTACGCGCTGAATTTCCTCCAGGTCTTTTGCTGTGGGATAACATGGTTTTAGTTGACATACATGTGTGGTACGCAAACCCTCTCCTGTTTCTTCCATTACAACCTGGTAATTTAAAGGACCCATCCGACGTACAATCCTATAAGGACCTTGCCACTTTGGTGCAAGCTTGGCTGAGAACTTCTTTTCTGCTCTAGAAAGGGGATGAGAACGTAGCCAAACCCTATCATTGTTTTTGAATTCAAGATTGCGTCTCTTTTTATCATAATTCCTTTGCTGTCTCAGGCGAGCTTTGGCCAAATTTTTTGTGACAAGTTCTTTCAAGTCATTGAGCTGAGCAAGGTTATTATATGCTGGTGAGTCAGGAAGAATGGTTTGTGGTTGTAACACAAGGTCTAAGGGGCCTCTGAGTGGTCTACTAAGATTAAGCTCAGCAGGTGTGACACCAGTAGACTCTTGTACTGCTGAATTAAGAGCAAATCGGAATTTATGAAGATGCTGGTCCCAATGGTTGTGTTGGCTTCCTACATAGGAAGCCATCATAGTTTTCAGTGTCCGATTAATCCTTTCAGTGAAGTTTGTCTGGGGGTGATAGGCTGTGGCAAACTTTTGGTTCAAGTTCCAAGCCTTACAGGTCTCTGAAAAGATTTCTGACACAAATTGAGGTCCTTGGTCAGACAGAATGTACTCAGGAACTCCCCATCGAGTAATGATTTCTTTGACCAGTATTCGTGAGATAGATAGAGCTGTAGCTTTCCGTAAGGGAAAAAGTTCCACCCATCTGGAGTAATAGTCAACAAAGACCAGTAGATAAGAATTTAGCTGGGAACTTATGGGAAAAGGTCCCATTAAATCAACACCAAGCATTTCCCAGGATTTTGTTACCAGAGTTTGCTGTAACTTGCCTGCTGGTTTCTTAGCTTCTGGTTTGTAGCGTTGACAAACTGAACAATTCTGGACATAGTTCTTGACATCCAAACTCATTTTTGGCCAGTAAACAAGAGACTGCAATCTCCTATAGGTTTTATATCTCCCTAGATGTCCTGAAAGAGGATCATCATGAAAGAAACTCAAAAGTTTGGCACGTAAAGAACTGGGTATCCACACTTGGTAGATGGTACGGTGTGGGAGCTGGACTATACGATATACTTTGTCCTCAATAATGGTCAGAGTAATAGAGGAATTGACTCTTTTCTTTCCATCTTCAAGAATAGATTGATACAACGCTTGCACTTCTGCATCCCCCTGTTGGGCTTTCCATACATCATCATCGGTAAAAGGAAAGACAGGCACCTCCTTTTTGGTGGATTTCAACACTGTGGCACAAGTTGACAGGAGAGATTGGTCTGATGGGGCACGGGAAAGGGCATCTGGAACTGTGTTGTATTTTCCTTTTCTGTATTCCACAGCAAATGTGAATTCCTGCAAACGTAATGCCCAGCGCATAAGTCTTGTGCTAGGTTTGTTGGTCTTAAATACCCAGCCTAGTGATGCATGGTCAGTTACCACTGTGAAAAAACGACCTTCCAGATAGTACCGCCACTTCTCCAGGGCCCAAACTACAGCAAGGCATTCTTGTTCTGTTGTAGAGTAATTCCGTTCTGCCTTGTTTAGAGTCCGACTGGCGAAGGCAAGAACTTCTTCAGAGCCTAAACCTCTCTGCTGGACAAGTACAGCTCCCAAGCCAATGTCACTAGCATCGGTGTAAACCACAAATGGTAGGTCAAAATTAGGATGTCCTAAGATTGGTGGTTTCACCAAATGATCCTTAAGGGTGTCAAAAGCAGTTTGACATTCAGAAGTCCATTTAAATCTCGCTCCTTTTCGTTTTAGGGCAGTGAGAGGCTCCGCTATTTGTGAGAAATCAGGTACAAACCTGTGATACCAGCCTGCCATTCCTAAGAAACGTTGAAGGTATTTCAGATTAGAGGGCACAGGAAAGTTTTTGATGGCTTCAGTCTTTTCCGAATTTACCTGAATGCCTTCAGAAGAAACCACATGGCCAAGGAATTTCAAGGTCTCTTTAAAGAAATTACTTTTTTTCATATTCACAGTGAGTCCTGCATTTCTTAATGTATCCAGGACAACTTGCAAATCATTGAAATGCTGTTCTTTTGAAGGAGAGAAAACAATAATGTCATCTAGATACACAAAGCAGATCTTGCCTCTTAGATCTCCTAACACAGTCTCCATTAAGCGCTGAAACGTGGCAGGAGCATTTTTAAGTCCAAAAGGCATTACCTTAAAATGGAATAGCCCATAAGAGCACACAAAGGCAGTTTTGTCTTGGCTTTCTGGATCCATTTCAACTTGCCAATAGCCACTGTTTAAATCAAGAGTAGTGAAAATGACAGTGCCGGCTAGAGATTCTAGAATTTCCTGAATTGTGGGTAAAGGATAGGCATCACTGTAAGTAACAGCATTTAACTTTCTATAATCAACACAGAATCGTAAGCCTCCTGACTTCTTTGGGATCAGGACTACAGGTGAAGCCCAAGCTGAAGAGGAGGGCTCGATCACTCCCGTAGTCAACATCTCGTCAATTAGCTCCTTCATGATCTTCTGCTTAGTAGGCGAAACCCTGTAAGGCTTCTGCTTCATAGGCATCTCTTGGGTGAGAAAAATTTTATGGTTCAGCAACTTGGTACGCCCTAGTTTTGTTGTACATACATCCAAATTTTGTTGCAGCTGTTCCATGAACGTCAGTTTTTCATTTTCTTCCAACTGAGCATTTTTGACTGCTTGCAGTATTACTTCCTCAGAAGAATTCGGAGACAATGGTATTGGGGCTATAGTAGTAATTAAGGCAACTTGCCGTTCTGGTCCCCAATCATGCAGTTTTGGAATGTCATCATTGAAGGTAAACCTGTCTTTTTCATAGGGTTTAAACCAATAGGTATTGGTAGATACATCAATCTGTAACCCACTCAGAAACAGAAAATCAAGTCCCAGAACCGCAGAAAAGGCAAGCATTTTATCAGACAACACTACGGTAGGCAACACCCAGTGACGACTGTGTAGCTGGAACTCCATCTCAGTCCACCCAAGTGGCTGCTTTGCTTCACCATCTGCCAAGTACAATGGTCCTTCTTTCCAAACGTTCAATTCTTCCTCTGGATTTTTTACATTTTTCCAAAGTTTTTCAGAAAGAAGAGTAAAAGAAGATCCTGTATCCACAATAGCAGTTCCTTTCCACTGGCGTAAAGTTAGGGGAACAACTAGTTGGTGAGGACTTGAATTACCAGTGGCCAATACAGGGGTTCTATACAGTTTTTGGTTATCAGCATTACGGTCTTTGGTTTTAGAATCTTTTTTCTGTGTTAAGGTACTTACAGTAGGACGATTTTGAGGAACATGTGCATCTCTAGCAACAACATTCGGTCCTTTCGAAAATTCCTTATTCCTTTGAGCATTAGGGTGCTGACAGGTAGCTGGTGAATGGGACCCTTTGCATTTCCAACAGAACAATTGTCGACTTCTATCTTGTTCTGGTTTAACTGAGATTTGCTGACTCTGTGTGTCTGCTTTGGAAGTTACCTTACTGGTGAAACGTTTACGTTGTTCATATTGTTGTTGATTTTCTTTATCCTTTTCTAATTGTTGTCCTAGACGAACCAATTCATCTACAGAAGAAACTCTACGTCGAAGTTGACTTGCAATGCGGGGATTGATATTTTTCAAGATAAGTTGAAAAATATCTCTGAAAAATAACAGATTGACCTAATTTATTGGGGTGCCAAGCAGGAGATTAACCCTACTAAATTTATTTGAGTCAGTCAACCGTACAAAGGATTCAAACATCAAAAAAAGTAGGAACCCTTAATATGTGGATGAAGAAACACACAATATCAACAGGCTCAATTCATAGAAACTGTTATTAGCTTTTTGTTTGAGCAAAAATAACATTTAGTGAGGGGAAAGCATTAATGATTCACAAAATGCAAGTTCAATAAAAAACAAAACAAGAAACCAAAAAAATTATTCAATTTATAAGGAAAGGATCCTAGAAATTAAAATACTCAATTCCCAATTCCAGGCCCACTTAACATGACAAAATCTTTCAACAAAAATAAATCAGTTCATTCAAAATTACATTCGTTTAAATTCAGTTCATTCCTTTTCAACTCATTTGGGGTGCAAACCACCAGTTTCACAAGTTCACATTAACAGTTCTTGACTGAGTTCTCAAACCAGCAGAGTAGCTTAGAGTTCATAGGTTCTTAGACCATTAAGTCCATTCAGACCAGCACTAAGCAACCAGTCCCCTGTGCAGTTCAGAAAGAGCACTTTAAACAATATTTACACAGTCCCTTGGACACTCAACTGGCAAACCCAGCATAAGAAAAAATAAGAAAAAGGAAAAAAACAATACTTGTTTGGTTTTGTCCCGTCAGTCAGTCAGACAAATGATCTGTCCTCCATTGTCGTTTGTACCATTGGTAATTTCCCTGAACATCCAGCAACTTCCAAAAGGTCCATAAATCCAAGGCAAATCCAAGGCATAGGCCCAAGGCAATTAATGAAAGGTTCCTTTCACCTCACAGGTTGTTTGGAGATATGCAGGGATTAACTTCCCACATCTTCCCACTACACAAGGCATTACTCACTAACTGCCATCTTCCAGCTCTCTTAAGCCATGTGCTCCACACATCATGTGACTCAGTGCATCATGTGACTCAGTGTGTCATGTGACTTAGTGCATCATGTGACTCAGTGTGTCATGTGACTTAGTGCGTCATGTGACTCAGTGTGTCATGTGACTTAGTGCGTGATGTTCGTCACAACGTGTACTTCTGCCGATAGTTCTAAGAACTATGAAAAAGTTCCTCCGGTGCAAAAGCCCCTTAAGCTCGAGTTGAAACTGGTTCCTCAAGCCCCTCCACTGCGGACAGCAACCCAAATATATTTAACCGTAATAGCTTAATCAAGTTTTTTTTTTTTTTTTGGGCCAAAACAGTAGGTTAACATTTTAAAGATAATTTTCACCATTGTCTGCCCTCTCTCTGACACTTTACAATTAAACCGGCTGTTGGGCCTTAGAGAGTCCTATGGAAACATACTACTCACATGGGAAATGAGTTACAGTGCTTTGCTGCATCTATTTATGAGCTGTGGGTTGCTGTTGTGCAAATATAGTTTTTAAATCCTCCATCCTTCAGCCTCTTTGAAAAGCATGAACTGCATTGTGACAGATTCATAATGTCAACGGTGGGGTGCAGGAAAGGCAGACGAAGAAGACGATCATTTCAAATACAACGTTTTAATTAGACTCTAGAAGACAGGCAAACAGGTTGATCCACACACATTGAACATAACAGTGATCGGACAGAGAATGGATGTGAGGGACCAACTTATAAGCAAATTAAGTAAATTAGATTAATCAAACACAGCTGAACCAAATTAACTCATAATGATGGTGACCATGGTAACAAAGGAGTGGCGGGAAAACTAAACAAAGGAAAACATGTGACTAATGAAAACAAACTGTGACACATAAACAGTCCTTCATCCTTTTGTTTCCAACATTGTAATCCTCCTTTGCTTCTGTATAGTTACAAAAAGGTATTTATATGGCTGAATGAGTTTGCTGAAGGCATAGTGACTTCGTAATAATGGAAATCACAGGCTTGTTTCTTGACATGACAAAAATAAAAGCGTTATTTGAACTAAAATAAATAAAAATAATTGTAACAATTATTAGCAGAGAACTTCATGTAGCGATTGAGATGGTATTGCAACAATTGAGCTGTCCGTGCCCGTGGTCAAAATGAAGTTAAAAAAAAATCTTGTTTTAACATTAACAATGATTAATGATTTTAATGTTCCCCGATTTAGAAATGTCTGTTTTTCTGCCTACAAGTAAATTCCCAGCCGATACTTTTTTTTTTTTTTGACAAAAGTGTGGTAATCCCTCTTCAAAGTTTTTTTTATCAGAAAATGCTTTAAAGTAGGTTTCACAAAAACAGTATGTAATTTGCTCCATAAGTTTCACCGATGTTGTGTCTATCAACAAGAATCTAATTATGGGATTAAAATAACAAATGTGCCTGCCCTCCTCAGGTAAAACTAGTCCCATCCGAATAGGGCTTAACAACTATCTCCAGATAATTCATAAGAACAAACAAACAGATCTCACTCTTTCTCTTCCATTACTCCTTGAGTATAAGACGCCACTCTTATTTCTCTCGAGGACAGCTGAATTGGTCTTTAGGGTGTGTGTGCGATCTTTCCCATGTGTTTTTATACGCATGTTCTGCATGAGGTCTTGGAATAATGAGTGTGTTTAAGTGTTCTTTTGTATGTTTCTGGTGAGTGTACTAGGGTGTGTGTGTGTGTGTGTGTGATCAGGTGTTCTCACAGGGGCGCCTCCATACCCTGAGACATTCTTCCCACCCACTGTTTAACTGTCTGCCTATGTCTTTCTCTTTCTGTCTCTCTCTCTGTCTCGAAAATATCTGTGGTCAGCATAGCAAGATTTTTTCACCCACTTGAGAAATACACCAATCTTTTACATAACAAATGAAACCCATGCACACTTCAGTTGCACACAGCATTCTGTGAACCCAAATGCAGAACCAATTGTACTTCAGTGACGTGACGTACTATCAAGTAAAACAGCACTAACAGCACTTAACTTTTCATAAGAAAATAGATGGGAATTTTTCCATCATGATCTGACTGACTAGTAAATAAGGGAAGGGGCCGGACAATAAGAGGACTTGGTGAAGGGCAGAGACATTATTACATTCTTATAGCATTACATTCCTTTGATTAGTTTTTTTTAACCTGTACTAACTCTGTAATGCCTGACATATGAAAAATAGTCACAAAATATATATATATATATATATATATATATATATTGTGGTTGAGGCTTGCGCGTATTCAGATATGAAAATGAATTAAACAATGGTAAACCTCAGTCAGAATCGAACCTACAGGTCGCCTACACTTAAAGGGATAGTTCACCCAAAAATGAAAATTAGCCCATGATTTACTCACCCTAAAGCCATCAGGTGTATATGACATTCTTCTTTCAGACGAATGCAATCGGAGTTATATAAAAAAATGTCCTGGCTCTTCCAAGCTTGATAATGGGAGTGAATGGCTGGATGTCTTTGGAAGTCCATGGCCCTGTCCCAAATGGCACACTTCATATGCACTTTCGGTCTTGTGGACTTACAATGGCTGCCGCGTGCACGTGTCCGTTATGTCCGTGAGACCGTAGGGTGTCCCATTTGACATTTTAGGCCTCAGAAGGGTCCTCACGAGCGCCCCCTTTGCGGTCGATATGCGCCCTCGATGCGCACTTTTGCCGAGCCCGCACTGATGCAGACTTCACAGCAGACTTCTTCCCGACAGTCAAAGCGGCATTACGTCACGAAAGTGCGGACTCGTAGGAAGACCACGAGTGCTTAGGGTGCATATTGGGACAGGGCCCATCAAAGCGAATGTATTCATGATTAAAGTGCTCCACACATCTCTGGGGGTTAATAAAGGTGAAAAAAATAGGCGTTAAAAAAAATTAAGGTTAAAAAGAGGTTAAAAAATTAAAGGGATAGTTCACTTTGAAATAAATTTTTGGTATGTTTTAGATTACCTCAAGGGCATCCAAGATGTAGGTGTGTTTTTTTCCGCAGTAGTTTCAATTTTGATATTTTTAGGTCAAACCGTTCTTGTCTGTCAGTCATATAATGCAGGTCGATGGTCACTGTCTCAAAGAGCATGCACAGAGTCCAAATTAAAACAATTCCCCGTCGTCCAAATTAAACAATTCCCCATCGTAAGTACACATTGATGGCCTTAGACACGAAACGAGCGGTTTGTGTGAGAAAACGAACAGTATTTATATCGTTTTTACCGCTTATACACAGCCATGTCCAAGTGATCTGATCTGACGTGTGCGCAGACTGGTGCATAGATATATACACACTAGATGTCGCCTTGTCTACGGCAGTTCATTGGAACGAATGTCTTTAAGGCGACATCTAGTGTATATATCTATGCACCAGTCTGCGCACACGTCAGATCAGATCACTTGGACATGGCTGTGTATAAGCGGTAAAAACGATATAAATACTGTTCGTTTTCTCACACAAACCGCTCGTTTCGTGTCTTAGGCCATCAATGTGTACTTACGATGGGGAATTGTTTAATTTGGACGACGGGGGATTGTTTTAATTTGGACTCTGTGCATGCTCTTTGAGATAATGACCATAGACCTGCATTATATGACTGACAGACAAGAACGGTTTGACCTAAAAATATCAAAATTGAAACTACTGCGGAAAAAAAGACACCTACATCTTGGATGCCCTTGAGGTAAGCTAAAACATACCAAAAATGTATTTCAAAGTGAACTATCCCTTTAACTTGACGCACAACGTAATGATGAACGCGGTTGCCCAGCCCTGTTTGTTTGAACCACAAGAGGCGTCAATTGCCGTCATTACATTGTGCGTCAAGTTAAAGTGTTACTCTTTTGCCGTAAATCGATGCGCACAGCCATCTGCCAGAAGCAAGTTATTTTAGTTGATTAACTTTTAAATATGGATATTTTTCTTACACTAACGCATCGCTTCACTTCAGAAGGCCTTTATTATCCCCCGAAGATGCGTGGAGCCCTTTAATCATGAATAGATGCACTTTGATGGACTTCCAAAGAGTGAACACCCATTCACTCCATTTATAAAGCTTGGAAGAGCCAGGACATTTTTTTTAATATAACTCAGATTGTATTCGTCTGAAAGAAGAATGTCATATACACCTAGGATGGTTTCAGGGTGAGTAAATCATGGGCTAATTTTCAATTTTGGGTGAACTATCTCTTTAAGTCCCTCATAGAGAGGAGAATAATTGTAATCATGGAGTTTCGCTAATCTATATCTAACAGTATGCATCTGTGACAGGCTCTCTGATTTTGCGTCTGTATGACAACATAAAAGGACAGGCTTTTATATGTCCAGTATGACATACACTCCTTAAGGCCAATTTATACTTCTGCGTCGAATGTACGCTGTAGTGTACGTCGTAGGCTACGCACGTAGGCGACGCCGTCGTGAGCATTTATACTTCTGCGAATGTCTGTGTTGCTCTGCAGTTACACCGCCGAAACGCTAGTTGGCGCGGGTGGGTTTTAATGTTCCACTGTGTTTACATTCCTCGCGGCTGTTTTGAGTTTAGGTTTCTACGAGCAATGGCGACTGAAGGAGTCATACAGATGGCTGTATTTCCGCACTTCTTCAAGCAATCTCTCGGTCACTTGGTCTATTTCCATGGCTCTTCACTGATCTTCGGAATTTAAAAATGGCGGGCGGGCGGTGCAGAGTGCAGAAGATCATTCCGGAAATGCGTAGGAGGAAACGCGATGCTATCCAGCCGACCAATCACAGATCTTGCGGTCCGTGTCGCCGCGACGCGTAGTTACATTTTTGAGGAGGTGCGCGTCAGGGTACGGCGAAGGGTACGACGTATGGTACACGTCAATGCGTATGCTACGCCGTACCTTCTACGCGCACCCGACGCAGAAGTATAAATTGGCCTTTACAGGGTTAGACTGACCTGTCTGCAAACTTCATTATCTTGACTCTGGATCTATTTGTCATTCTTTCCGTTTATCAACCTCGGTTCATTCCATGAATAGAAAATATACGTAAAATTAGGAGTACATGTTGTATAATGGTTGTATTATGAACATAGCCAGGAATAATGTAATCACTATTACGTTTTTATGAGTTTGTATTTCTATTCAGTTCAGAGTGACTTGACTGAAACAGGCCTGGTGTTAATGCTCCCTCTGAAATGCACGAGTTATCAGGTCATAGACTGACATTATATCATTTAGGAGCAGCGTGATCCATTTGAGGTGGAAAACTCAATAGAGTGGGATGGAGGAGAGCTATTTATGTCATTTGCTATCTATGAAGCAATATCAAAGAGAGAGAGAGAAAGAAAAGTAGAGAGACATGAGGGCTTTAAAAGCTGGCTTCTATTTTTAGCTGCTCTGGTGTTTTCTGGAAGGGTGCTCCATAAGGACAGAACGAGACAGACAGATAATGAGGGGGTGGCTAAATGGCAGAGGGTGTGAAACTGAAATGGCAAGAGTGAAGGAGCATCAAGGATAAAGGGTTAATTTGGGTAACAGCATTTGGTTTAATGTTTAATGATTAGACAGTTAACCTTGTACTTTATATCAAGTCAAACATCTTTGCATTTTGTAGAGTGTCTTTTCTTAGGGCACTGCTTTTAGCTGTACACCTAGTTGACATTCATAACACATCAGGCAAAGAAATGGTTCAGTCACAGTTAGAGTCTACAAAGCAGTATGAAGGAGTTTTAACTAGTGTTAAAGTCCCCAGACCTGACCATTTGGAAAACATGAGTTAGACTCCATCCAATTGGCCTTTAGCTGTTCTCAACACTAAACAGTAAAGTAGTAGTTCTGGAAACCACCATTTTATAGTTGGCATTTCATTATAGGAGAACATGGCCTCTCACCAGCATGAAACTAAAACCCAACAGGTAACACTGTGGATTCCAGCCAACCTACTTTATTGCCAGTATCTCCTCACTTGATGCATAACAACAAATGACAGATCCCAGCCAGATCTCCACAGTGTTGGTCTGCAGAATAAATGGTTGGCTGAAGTTTTGGGGCATGGAGAATCACCTCTCATGTTAATGTACCTTTCAAGGTATTCAATGATTTTTCCTTGTTAGGCATGATTGATAGGGTCTAAGGATGACGTCTCTCTTATGTAGGAACTCACAGAGTTCATTTAAATTGTCATAAAATTGGAAAGAGCTGCCTTTGGGACAATACCAACAGGACTGGGCAAAGGGCTATGAAACTCCTTGATAATTCCCAGCTGTAATATCCTCAGGACTTACAATAGCTTATCCACTTACTGCTGGGCATGTAGAAATTGAAGCATGTGTTTGTGGATAAGGGGCATCAACCTGTTAATCTGCACTCATGTCTCGTACAGTTATAGAGCATTGTGAGGAAAAAATACCCGGCAAATCAAAATTGTCGTCAGACCTGAATTTGTTTGGTCATATCTCCCCCTTTGCAACCTCTAAGTCATATGCATAGGCAGTTGGTTGGGAATACTGGGCAGGTTGTATGTGCTCATTCTTCCCATCCCTAGTGTTTGACCTCCAATATGTGAAAGCAACTTGAACTCTGCTCCACATTTGTTCAGGAAGTAACATCCGCAAGCATTTTAGCCAATGACAAAGTGTTAGAGATAACAGTGGTGAAGATTTACCTTGGAGAAGGGTGCAGTGTAATTTTGCAGAGTAAGTGAAATCAGAGCAGCAAATGAATAGCTGGCAATCAGCTGTCTCCTCAAAAGAGTTTGTTTGCAAGCAGCAGAAAGATGCCTTTATGTGATGCACATAGGCGCATGTAATTCACTTTGCATGCACTTAATAGCACCAATTTAATAAATTAAAAAACACACACAATTTATTGACCTGTGTTAAAAGACACAAATCCTCAGGAGTTCTGAAATAAGATCAATGATGCAGGGATACTGGGAACAATCTCACAGATTCAGACCGCAGCAAATGTTATTTCAGGGGGCTTCCCCTGCATTATTGAGGAAACCACAGCACCATAGAGAAAATGCAAACTCCATAAAAAAAGGTCTCATGCACGGTTCAGGTGGGTCTTTACACTGGTAACACTTTACATTCCGGGTGCACTAATATGCATTAATTCATGCTTAACTAATGCACAGATAATCACGTGTTAATGTATGACTCATGAAGAACTAAACCATTAATTAATGATCACTGTATCAGCAACTAATGAAGGGTCTATTAAGTAATATATTAATTGCTATTAATTAAATGTGTCATCATGTATTAATTCCTTAATAACATAACTAATAGTGTCAATTAATGTGTAATTATTACCACAATTGGTCAAAGCTATGTACTTCAACTTCCAGTTATCTGCTTTAATTAATCATTAGCTAATGATTTGCAAATGTATGATTATGACTACTTGTTGAGGCACATGACAATTAACTAATTAAGTAGTATGTTATTATGGTAATGGGTTTTGACATCCCCTCTGAAGGTCTGTGGGGCAGTTGCACATGCAGTGAATGTAATGTCAGAGAATGTGGAGGTTGGACTGCATAAAAATATCAGCACACCAGAATCTGAACTACTGACCATTGACACTGGACGTGACAGACCATTGCAAGTCCATTTGTCCTTGATGGAGTACAAGAGCTTGGAGTACGTCAGAAATAGAATGTGGCATCAGTTTACTGACAGGGTTTTGTGTCATGTTGTGCCGCATCCAGTGTATCACTGATAATAATGGGTTCTATTGTCTTTGTCCGGTCTAGACACAGTGTTGCGAAATAGCAGTGTCCTGGCTACATGTTCTCGGTATTCCACCTTTGAATCCTAGACCTCAAGCTTAACCTGACATATTCCTGTGCCATAGACCAGTGGTTCCCAAACCTGTCCTGAAGGCACCCCAACCCTGCACATTTTCTTTGTCTCCCTAATCAAACACACCTGATTCAACTCATCAGCTCATTATCACATGGGTTAAGGTATCACAAGGTACTGGATGCAGCAATTCATCTGGCATAGTGGAATCCCGGTTGTAGACGGCTGGAAATTGAAATCGTTATGAACCGTTATGTTGTTATTACCTTGGAATGAGCCATTTCTATCTGCATACACCGCGGGTCCCCTTACATTGAAATGCGCCGACATGTTTCTACAGTAGCCCTAAATGGACAAACACGTTTTGTCACTAATGTTGTTCTTCGTGCAAAGAAGCTAGCTAAAGTCAGCGAATAAAACACTGACACACTGATGAACAAGTAACAATAATATTCGCAATAACATATCGTTATTAACTGGCTACTCTCTGCTGTCTCAGACGACAACATCTTTTCTTGTCGGCCACCGTAACTTCTGTTGGTTGCAATTCGCAACCTCACCACCAGGCTTGGGAGGGTTACTTTAAAAATGTATTCCGTTACAGTTACAAATTACTTCATAAAAAAAGTATTCAGTAACGTAATCCAAGTACTATAATATGAAAGTAATGTAACTGATTACTTTGGGATTACTTCAAGGTCACATATATAAATAAAGTCAAGCAAGAAGAAATATATAATTTTTTTTTTTTTTAAGAATTTGGTCCAGTGTACAATATTTGCAAAATATACACACATGCCTGAAATGTATTTATGTAAAGGGCTATACAGACATCTAGTGGCTAATGTATGGTATTACAGATTATTTTGTTTTATTTTTAACTAATTTTTAACAAAAAAATAAAAACTCAACATTTACATTTTTTACACAATCTACATATTAGTTTATTTTAAAATAGGCCTACATGTTGACTAAAGCCGTGATCTTTCTTAATTTGCCTGACTGGACGTGGGGCGTTGGCAGTGGGAGTTCCCCTACGTTACCTAGACAGCGAACATCCCGTTACGTGAGAAAAGATAAGAAAGGACATTTTGGGTACTAAAAAAGCTACTCTCCTAATTTCTACAAAATAGCAGCGGAATTTCCATGAATTAAAAGCGATTTTACCCGCAGGCAGCATCGTTTCTACTAGCAGCAGTGATTCAATCTGCGTCTGAGGAGATTGTAGACAGCTGTTATTTGCACATGCACCAGCGCGTGGCACACGTGAGTCATTACTGGCAACAGAACCAGGAACTACTGTACAATCAAGCAGCGCTTAATATAGTGTTATTATGCCAAAATACTTATTTAGTTTTAAATGAAACCATTGTAATCCTGAAAGTATTCCCCCCTTTTTCAAAATGTAACTATAATCTGATTACTATGTTTTTTGACGTAACTGTAACGGATTACAGTTACTGGATTTTTGTATTCTGATTACATAACGCCGTTACATGTATTCCGTTACTCCCCAACCCTGCTCACCACTAAAAATTACACAGTGCACCTTTATAAAGTGTTACCGATGCCCTTTTGCTACTTTTGATGCAACATGTTACTACTGTCATTGAAATGACAAAAATAGAACAATTGCAGTATAAGCAACCTCAAATATTACTATATTGGGCTGAGTGAAAAGCTGGTTGTTCTGCCTTGTCTGGATGTTCTATAGGAGTGCCTGTTCATCTCCTACATGCAATTTGTTTTTAGCATGCAAAGATAAGATTTCTGTATGCATTTACTTTAACTCCTAGCTTTTGTTGCACTGTTGAGATAAATGTTTACCTGCAGTAAAACTATAATCCCAATAGATCTGATGATGTTCAAAATGAGTCAAATAACAAAGATGCAGGAAAGTTTCCTTTAAGTGTTAAAGTAAAGCAGCCTTTTAAACTGCCTAAGGTGCAGTTTCATGTTGAATGTAAGATTACCGTCAAGCAGGAGGTCACCTGCATGTTATGAAAGAGATCTGAATCCAGGCTCAGAGCTACAATAGCAGGCTCTGTTCAGCCCAACCAGCCCGTCATCAGCTTTTATTCTGCAAGAGCCAGTAACAGTGTGCTGGACATTAGTTATTAGCGTTAAAAGCTGGTTTTCATTACAGATGTCCCTTGCAGCAGAGAAGAGGGGGGAGATTACACAATTGAATGTTTTTTTATTTTTTTTATATAAACACACTTATGCAATTGAGGTGGCGCTGACCGACTTTTCATCTGGTGTGTATTATACTGAGTTTAATATGTCATCTAAATGATTAAGCCTACCATGAACTGGCCAAACGTGAGTGCATATGAGTGTGTGTGATCTGGAGAAAGCTAGTTTAACTCAATGGCAGTTGCTAGCGTATGCAGTGACCTGCAAGCATATGACCTGCATGCTGCCATCTTTGCTCACAGGCATGTCATTAGAATACACAGCTACTTATGAATGGCTTTCAGTGGAGAAATATGCGTTTTGCCCCCAAAATTTAAGACAGGGTCCTGCTTAATTTATCTAATCTGGTCTAATAGATGTTTTCCTTTTAAAGAAACAAACAAAAATTATCATCAGAGGGCCTTAACCTCTGGGCATTGAGGGGGACAAATATGGAGTTTCCTTAGTGTCTTTTTAATTCAATCAAACATACTGCGTTTGAGAGTAAAACTAATTATTTTGTCATTTAAAAAAATTAAAAGATTGCAAAAAAGTCTTCTTATAGATATATATAAAGAAAAAACACTATATTTATCTTGACAATTAACGTTAATACATCAAACATCACTATAACAACAAATTAATGGATTAATGGATAAATTACTTACTCGTTTTTCAGATGAATGATTCCTCTCGAAAACGTTGGTTTGCGTCTGCAGGATCTTCCTCAGGATTTAAATTAACCGCCAAAACCTTTTTTCAAGTGGCCCGCTTGTGACAAAACGAACGGGCCGATGGTAAATACACACAGCTATACCGAGTAAGTTATAGCGCGAGTACAACTGCTTTTAGCCGACACTGGCCCACTCATAAAACGCCGTATATGAGCCAGCGCAAATACAACCGCTTTTAGCCGACACTGGCCCACTCATAAAACGCCGTATATGAGCCAGCGCGAGTACAACTGCTTTTAGCCGACACTGGCCCACTCATAAAACGCCGTATATGAGCCAGCGCGAGTACAACTGCTTTTAGCCGACACTGGCCCTTCATAAAAAGTCGTATATGAGCCAGCGCGAGTACAACTGCTTTTAGCCGACACTGGCCCTTCATAAAACGCCGTATATGAGCCAGCGCGAGTACAACTGCTTTTAGCCGACACTGGCCCTTCATAAAAAGTCGTATATGAGCCAGCGCGAGTACAACTGCTTTTAGCCGACACTGGCCCACTCATAAAACGCCGTATATGAGCCAGCGCGAGTACAACTGCTTTTAGCCGACACTGGCCCACTCATAAAACGCCGTATATGAGCCAGCGCGAGTACAACTGCTTTTAGCCGACACTGGCCCTTCATAAAAAGTCGTATATGAGCCAGCGCGAGTACAACTGCTTTTAGCCGACACTGGCCCTTCATAAAACGCCGTATATGAGCCAGCGCGAGTACAACTGCTTTTAGCCGACACTGGCCCTTCATAAAAAGTCGTATATGAGCCAGCGCGAGTACAACTGCTTTTAGCTGACACTGGCCCTTCATAAAAAGCCGTATGTCAGCCAGAAGTGTTGTGTACACAGTCGGCACGACTCTGGCCCATTATCTTTTCACCGATGCCGACACTGAGCCGACAGTAACGCATTTCAGCCGGAATCGGCCCAAATGTGCTTGCTATCTGGGAAGGCTCAAAAATAGAGAAGTTGATATCAAAATTATTTGCAGTGCATGAAAATCTTTGAAAACCTTTATTTTTCTTTGTGCATTTCAAACACTTTTCATCATAAACGCAAAAAATTTGCTCTCTTTTCTGCTGTCTTTTTTGCAGGTCTAAATCTTTTGCTTGCAAGTTGAAAAGTTTTGCTTGCGAATGAAACTGTGTCTCAGTGGGCGGTCTCTACCAAACAGGATGGAAGGCCCTTTTCTATTGGTCACCCTGGATCGAAGTGACAGGTTGACCACGCCCACTACGTTTTTTCCGCTGCTGCAGCGCAGTGTGTACAAGCTGCTTTCAGACACACTGCGCGGCAGCAGCGGGAAAACGTCTTAAGAAGACTTTTTTGCAATCTTTAAAGGGGTCATATAAAGCCATTTTTGTACAAGCTAATATGATTCTTTAGGGTCTAAATTAAAAGTTTGTAATATACTTTAAAGGTGCAGTGTGTGATTTTTAGCGGCATCTAGTGGTGAGATTTGCGAATTGCAAACTGTCTGTCACTCGCGGCCAATCCTTCAAATCGCAAACTCGAATGAGAAGCTACGTAGGATCGGAAGATGTTGTCGTCTGAGTCAGCAGAGAGTGGCAAGTCAAGCAATGAGGTTTCTTTATATTATATTTTATATTAAATTATATTTACTTAATTATTCAGTAAAACCACATGTTATTACGATTGTTATTTTTAATTGTTCATCATTGTGTTCACTGACTTTACCATAGCCTGTTTCCATGCTAGTTAGTATAAGATAAGAAAGAGCTATGGATAAGAGCATCAAAGCAGCTAGGTAAGGGGAAATAACTAACGTTACGATGTCCGAGGCGTCGTTCAGACAGCATGTTTTTCTCCACGTATTCTGCTGCGTCTTTTTCTGCTGCTTCTCATTTATGTTAGTGACGAAACGCGCTCTGTAACGCTGTTTGTTCGCTGTCGGCTACAGTAGAAACATGACGTCACGATATGTCTACCTTCATAGAAGGGGGTGGCCGCGGTTATGTAGCTATAAATGACTCCTTCTAAGGTAATACAAACATAACGGTTCATTAAGTAAGGTCTTTATACACCACTGAAAACATAGTTATGGATCATATATTGTATTTCAGTCAATAAATCCTCAGAAATATCACACATTGCACCTTTAATAAAAAAAAAAAAACTCATTTTACCTGGTCAAAAACAGCTCTGTTTTCAGCACGCCGTTTAAGTGCATGTGTCTTTAAATGATAATGAGCTTTTCTCACCCCGCCCCTCTGTTCTGTGCGGACACCGTTTGTAACACAATAACACAATAACCACAACGCGTTGTTCATTATAAACGTGGTATTATTAATTATATTGAGAACGTCGTACATAGAAAACATGCCGTAATGTACCCTGAGTGTAAACCTTAGCCGCATTCATCGTGAAGCGTGCTAGCGATTTGCAAAGATTAATATAAAGGTTAATAAAACGTTACACTCACTTCTTCTTCTGGAGGTGCAGCAGGAACACGAATAGTTGGTACCGATCCTTTTTTCAGGACCAGCTTCTTAGCAAAACCAGCTTTATACTGACCCTCGTTTGTAAAGCAGTCTGGTGTGTGAAATGATTCGCGCAAACATGAAAGCATTGACGTTGATCGTGGGGAATAATCCCTTCGAAAACAAAACTCAGCCACTGTGTCTTCAGCGGTTTGGATTTAGGAACATCAAAATGACTGCTGTGTTCCTTATTGCACCCAAGAACAGAGCCCCCCGCTATGACCCTTCTGGCATGAAGTGCAGGCTCGGCTGGACTGGCGTGAAGTGCAGGCTCGGGACTGGACGGGGCCGACAGTGCAGGCTCTGGACTGGCAGTCTTGGCAGAAAGATCATAGACAGTGCTCCAGCGTATCAACAATGACCGCGCGGACTATGATTGACAGCTCGCTCACGAGCGAGGGCAGGTCTGTGTTGAAACGCTGTCAATCAACAATCGTGGGAGGGGCGTCGATTTTGTGACGTCACAAAATCGAACGGCTTGATTTGAGACAGGGGAAAACATATAAGAAGATTTAAAAAAAAACACTGGATGTATTTTGATCATTTTATGATGGTTGTGTACAGGCACTGCCAACACACATTTCAGTACAATCAACTTGTAAAAGTGTATGTTCCATTATATGACCCCTTTAAAGGGACACTTCACCCATTTGCACTAAGCTTTGTATCGTTAGAAACCCAGTCGTATTTTTGAATGGTCGTGCATTATTCCCTCATTTTCCCCTGAGACGGGAGAAATACGGATTTCAGTGTTGCAGTTGCTGCTTATAATGATGTAAAAATCATCATTTTGCGTCACTCTAAGCAGGAAGTCCCATATCTTTGTAAGACTACAAACACTCTTTCCTCATTTTTCCAGGGGTGGGACCCACTCACGCTACAGACCTATTACAGATCAGTGGGTGGGACTTTACTTGCAGAAACTAAAAGCAATGTCCGCCATCTTGTTTGGAAGCTAAGCTAACAGGCGCTGTGGAGCCAGATGTGAAGTTACGACAATGGTGGAAGGTAATCAATATGATATGGAAGAAGAGGATTTAGAAAGTCTGATGCTCGAAATCAGATGTCCGTGGCTAACTTTACGAGCTGCAATATAGTGAAGAGCAGCTGAGGCTGATGGAGGAACAGGAGGCGGCTGCTGCGGCTTCTGCAGCCGAGGCAGAAAACCTGCCTGTCGCAGACGAGGAGCCCAAACTGGCTCGAACTGGGGCGGACTGGTGGTGCCGTCTGCTGCAAAGAATTTCAACGATGCCAATTTCTCTTTTTTTTTAAGCTCCGGTGGTAGCTAGCCTTGTAGATGGAAGAGTGATTTCTCTGATAGGCAGATACCTCATAGGCGGTGTTCTGGATTAGTGGGAGTGGCTTGCTGAGCTGTGCAATGTAGTGCATTGTGGGAGTTGTTGTCTTCCATACAAATGCGCCCTAAAGTTACTTTCTGTCTTTCCTCGGTCAAGTAAGGCACCAAATTCGAAATTTATGTTACATTTCGACTACATGTATGACCCACTTTCAATAAAGATTAATGTTCCCACGGTGAAATGCTCCTTTAAAAAAAAAAATAATTAAAAAATAATTTGTTTTACTCTCAAACACAGTATGTTTGATTGAATAAAAAAGACACAAAGTAAACTCCATAGACAAATCCCCCAATTTTTTTTTGTTTTACTTTTGCTTCCCTAAAATCATAAATATTTAGTTGAATCTTTAACCAAAAGAATTCCAGCCCAGCGATTTGATAACCACTGTAACCAATTCAACAAGTCATTCAGTTGAATCAAGTTTAGAACTATCAGTCCGATTTGTGAATAAATCACACCTAATTTATGAAGCCAGATCAACTGAATCCTTGAAAATATCCGACTAAAATAAGGATTTGGTCACAAATTAGATGCCTACATTTTAAGGTACCAAAATCTACAGTCAAACGATTAGAATTAGAAAAAAACGATTCGAAAAATTTCTCATCATATTCTCCCAAAATTGAATTATCTGAATTATGCCTTCACAAGGGAGTATGCTTTGTTTGAAAGCTGGTTGGGACATATTGCAAGGAGGCTGGTGACAACCCTGAGATTGTAATTTTTTAACACAAATCACCTATTAACACAAGTTGCAGAGGACAGAAGAGAAAAGCAACTAAAATTATAAGAACATAAATTGTATAATAATAGATGATAGGGAAACAGAAAAGGCTAGAGCTTTGTTTATCAGTCAGTCACAGTTATCAATTTCTCGAGTCCTTGGTTGCCAGTAGCAGAGGTAGAACTGACAGGTGATCTCTATACAAAAGAGAGCTGCTACCACATCTGAGAAAATCAGGAACTGCAGCTGCTCCAAGGACAAGCACAGCTACTAAATGCGTCATAACTGACCCTGTTTCATTTAAATAATAATGCATGATTATGACGTAGAATGATTGAGATGTGGGTGTAAAAACACAGTATTAAGGCTCATCACAGATATCTGTACCACTGTTATGCTCTTATTTGGACTGGCTGATCAAATGGCTGCTCTGATCTGACTGCTGCATGGGAAAACAGTCCATCTCCATTTTTCCCCCCTCTGAACACAAACAGAGAAGCTCCACAACTTGATTCTTGCGTAATTTTCTCTCTGTTTCTCCTGTTACTTAATCTCCCAGTCGGACGTGAGTTTGGGAGAGACGAGGGATGCGGGGAAAGAGTGCTGATCTGTGTTTCTCACTGTTTGACTCAAGTTAATGGTTCTGTCAGGGTGCTGATCACAGCTAGGTACCAGATTCCACAGATCTGTAGGTTATGAACCTTATGAAGGTTATGACAATGTTTGTCAGCATATTCTAAATCACAGGGCGAAAAGATAATAATCACAAATGAGATCTCTTTAAAGGAAAAAAAAAAGAAAGGATAAAATGTATCTAAAAACAAAATAGATAAAGTAGTATAAGAAACACTAAACTATAAACAATTATTTTTGCATTTTAGTTATTCAGTAGAAAGGATTTTTTTTAGTAAGTAATTTATTTGTGAAAATTGCATAAGATATGAAGGGCCAGATTTACTAAACAGGGCAAATTAGAGGCTGTTTACACGACACTGTTTTCAACTAAAAACTTAAAACGTATTTTTTTTTTTGCGTTTTGGCCGTTCGTTTACACGACAACAGCGTTTTGAGTGCCTGAAAAAGCAAACTTTTAAAAACGGGTTTCAAAGTGCACGTTTTTCATGTAAACAACAAAAACGCTAATCTCTTAAGACGATGACTTCATGCACATGTGTATTAGGCCTACGTGTTTAATCTATAGTATTTCATCGCCATGGCCTGGCAGCAGAATACAGGGTTTTTTGTCGTTTTCGCGGATCCGTGTGAATGGGGATCGTTTTGACAATGGTGTTGTCTGTAAAAACGTCTCCGTTTTAAACATATCGTTGTTGTGTAAACGTACCCTTAGCGTGAGAGCGCAATTCCAAAAAAAATTAAAAATAAATGTGAATACGGAAGAGGATTAGGGCCAAGCAATAATAAAAAAATAAAACCATCTCGATATTAAAGTCGTTATAATGCGAAATTAAACTCGTTAAATTTCGAGAAAAAAAGTCGAAATACAATCTTGAGAATAAACTAATTAAATATCGAGAATAAAGTCATTGTGTTTCGGGAAAAAAACTCGTTAAATTTCGAAAAAAAAATCGAAATACAATCTTGAGAATAAACTCATTACATTTCGAGAATAAAGTCGTTGTGTTTCGAGAAAAAACTCGTTAAATTTCGAGAAAAAAGTCGAAATAATCGTGAGAATAAACTCATTAAATTTCGAGAATAAAGTCGTTGTGTTTCGAGAAAAAAAGTAGAAATGAAATGTAGAGAATAACGCATTCGATCTGTGTTCATTGCATAGCCTACTGATAGAGGACATGGCAGAGTTGGATCACTTAGTCAAGCTATATTTTAGACTTTCTTTCAGAAACAAAGAAATACTATGTTGGACAAAAGCGAGCACATCGTGCAAATTGGACTGATTTTTTCTTCTAAAAAGACCTAGCTGCTTGCAAATTCTCTTTAAAGTTCGTATGCTAATTATTATTCTGTCATAATTAGCTAAAGTTGATAGTATTTCTTTGTTACTGAAAGAAAGTCTAAAATATAGCTTGACTAAGGGCGTTTTTCCACTGGGTTCGTTTGCTGCGGTCCGAACCCGAGTGCGCTAGTTCCCGTCGCCTCCCGCAGCGTTGGTCTGGTTTCACACTCAATTAATTGTATCGAACCCAGGTGCGTTTGCAGTGATCTTACGTCATCGCAAACGCAATCAAACAATGATATCGACAGTGATACGCATGCGCGGGATACTATACTTCCTGAACAAGCGCGCACCCGAGTCCGTGTTGCTTGCACATTAACGCGAACCGCACCACAGTTCGGGAGCAACCGAGCTCAGACCACCTCCTCCAGCTAGTCTCGGGTTCGGTACTCTAGTGCGCACCCGGGTCCGATGACAGCGTTCACATTAACGATTTTTCATGCGAACCGTGCCCCGGTCCGCACTAAACTGCCAGTGTGAAAGCGCCCTAAGTGATCCAACTCTGCCATGTCCTCTATCAGTAGGCTATGATCGAATGCGTTATTCTCTACATTTCATTTCGAGTTTTTTCTCGAAACACAATGACTTTATTCTCGAAATTGAATGAGTTTATTCTCACGATTATTACGACTTTTTTCTCTAAATTTAACTAGTTTTTTTCTCGAAACACGACTTTATTCTCTAAATTTAATGAGTTTATTCTCAAGATTGTATTTCGAGTTTTTTTTTCTCGAAATATAACGAGTTTTTTCTCGAAACACAATCTGTTTTTTTGTCATGGTTACTGATTTGATTTGTCATCACGTTGTCATTATTAGTTCCTGTGTTTTCAGTTCACCTTTGACCGACTTTATTCTCGAAATGTAATGAGTTTATTCTCAAGATTGTATTTCGACTTTTTTCTCGAAATTTAACGAGTTTTTTCTTGAAACACACCGACTTTATTCTCGATATTTAATGAGTTTATTCTCAAGACTGTATTTCGACTTTTTTTCTTGAAATTTAATGAGTTTAATTTCGCATTATAACGACTTTAATCTCGAGATGGTTTTATTTTTTTATTATTGCTTGGCCCTAATCCTCTTCCCGTACGTGAACTATACGGATGACGTGTAAATTTAAGAAAATAGACGCAGCCGAATCATTTCCATAATGACAAACGCAATCTACCAATAGCAGCGCAAATTAGCGTCTCTGTCACGATGTGGGTTTTGTGTCCTGTCAGGTTCTATGGTTCCCTGTATTGTCTATTAGTTATCCCAGGTGTTTCTGATTTACCACGCCCCCTTGTTATCTTGTCTAGCTCGTTTGTCCCTGATTATTTAAACCCTGTGTTTCAGCCTTGTCTTTGTGAGTTCTTGTATGTGTTACAGTTTGCTGTAGCACGTTGTTGGTGATGTTGGTGATGTTGGTGATGTTGGTGATGTTGGTGATGTTGGTGATGTTGGTGATGTTGGTGATGTTGGTGATGTTGGTGATGTTGGTGATGTTGGTGATGTTGGTGATGTTGGTGATGTTGGTGATGTTGGTGATGTTGGTGATGTTGGTGATGTTGGTGATGTTGGTGATGTTGGTGATGTTGGTGATGTTGGTGATGTTGGTGATGTTGGTGATGTTGGTGATGTTGGTGATGTTGGTGATGTTGGTGATGTTGGTGATGTTGGTGATGTTGGTGATGTTGGTGATGTTGGTGATGTTGGTGATGTTGGTGATGTTGGTCCCGAGTCCAATTTGTGGTCTGTTAAATAAAGCGTGTGCTGCATTTGGATCCTGCCTCATCTCTGCCTCAACCGCACCACGTTACAGAAGAACTCACCACTTTGTGATCCAGCAGCCATGACTTTCTGGAGTCCAGACGTCCAGATTCTCCGTCTCCGTCAAGAGAATCGCACCATAGAAGAGTACGTTGCGGACTTCGTTGAACTGGCACATCTCGCACAAATGAGCACAGAGTGCTTGATGATCTTCTTCCGCTGGGGATTATCGGAACCACTCCGGTCTCTGATCCCCGACCCTGATCCTCACGGTACTTTGGAGCAGTATATTGACATTGCCCTGCAACTGAGTGGTTCAGCTTTTACTGTGGGTAAGGTGAACGAGGAGCCCCGCGACTCCACAGTATTCGCCAAACCAGGGTCTAGTCATATCACACTTGACGAGCTGGAGAATCTTCACGTCACGCCTACCATCAAAGCTGCCATCGGATCGGTCTATTGCTGTCCAGGACTGGTCTCCAGTATGGCTGATCCTTCACTGATCCCAACGCGGAAGTCCATAAAGGTCGCCGTTCCAGGGTTTCTTTCTGCCAAGACTGCCAGTCCAGAGCCTGCACTGTCGGCCCCGTCCAGTCCCGAGCCTGCACTTCACGCCAGTCCAGCCGAGCCTGCACTTCATGCCAGAAGGGTCATAGCGGGGGGCTATGTCACGATGTGGGTTTTGTGTCCTGTCAGGTTCTATGGTTCCCTGTCTTGTCTATTAGTTATCCCAGGTGTTTCTGATTTACCACGCCCCCTTGTTATCTTGTCTAGCTCGTTTGTCCCTGATTATTTAAACCCTGTGTTTCAGCCTTGTCTTTGTGAGTTCTTGTATGTCTTACAGTTTGCTGTAGCACGTTAACGTTGATGTTGGATGTTCCTGTTCTCGTATCCTGTTCCTGAGTCCCCCCGAGTCCTGTATCCAGTCTAATTTGTATAGTTTGTGGTCTGTTAAATAAAGCGTGTGCTGCATTTGGATCCTGCCTCATCTCTGCCTCAACCGCACCACGTTACAGTCTCGTTTAAGACGTGCTTTTTTTGGGACGTAAATAATGGCACAAATACCATACCAAATATACTTTAGAAGACTCTGTTCTTGGGCTATGGTTTAGACGTATTAGATTTTCACTGATATATAACTTTTCAAGCAATTGCAAGTTTATATCTCACAATTCAGACTTTATAACTTATATGAAGTTTATATCTACAATTCAGATTTTAAAGAAGCCAGAATCGCAAGATACATAAGTCAGAATAGTTAGATATAAACTCGCAATTGCGAGAAAAAGGTCAGAAGACAAAAAGTCACAATTACCTTTTTCATTTTTATTCTGTGGCAGAAACAAGCTTCCATACTTCTGTGAAACATAAAAGAAGATATTTTGAGAAATGCCTCAGTGTTTTTTGGTTTTCTTTTTCCTTTTTGTGACCTTACAATGGAATTAGGCTCCAATGTTCTTCAATGTTCTTCAGAACAACTTTTGTGTTCCAGGTGAAATAAAATCATGCAGGTTTGGAACAAAAGTATTAACAGAATGTTCACTTTTGGATGAACTATCCCTTTAATTCAGGGATCAAAATTAACATGCACTAAGAGCCAAATCTAACAGTAATTTCAATGAAATAAGTATAAAATTGTTGAAATGTAATTGTAAAAACGATAGTCTGGTCCTTGCTAATGTATATTATGTGCATACATCTGTCAAAACATTGCTGTCTTCAATAAAAACTTTCTTCAGGAAAGTCTAATGTATTTTTCTCCATAAATCTACATGGTAACACATAATATGTGAAATATTCCTCACATCAAACCAACAAAAACATTTTGGACACTGTGTGGACCATTTAAATTCTAACTGAGTAGAAATCATGTTTGAATCACGCACAGGTCATTTCCACAGTGATTACGCCCATTTCTCTGAAAGTGCTCTAACATTAACCAAGTGTGACCCTCCAGGTAAAGCTATCGTCTGATAAGTCGGTCTTATAAAGTGCTTGGCTCTGTGCACAGTTTCTGACGCACATTGGATGATGTTGTCCTTGAATAGTAACCTTCTGAACCCTCTGAACCAAATCACCATGCTATCAATCAGCGACTTTACAGGCAAGCTTAAGCCAATTGGTGTGATACTGTAAGATAGTTGCATTATTGCAGGGATGGGTAGACTCTGACCTTTTACAGCCAGACCCGAAAGACACAAAGAGGAGAAAAAATGTATAAGATAATAGTTAAATTAATAAGGCTGGAGGTTGCAAAGAGTTTGAAGAGTTAAGAAAGTGCAATCAAGCTAAATCACCACAGTCTCTTATCATCCACAGGTCTGGACTACCAGGAATAATTAAAGGTGCCATGAGTAACCATTCCATAAAATGTTTTACACCTATTTTAAACATAATTACACGATAAGGTAATCTCATCATTAAAATCATAAAACACAATAAAATGTGCTTTTGCTTCTTAATATATTGTGCACTCTATAGCGTGATCATCTGGGATATGAACCCGGTTCTCCACAAGATTATTAACTTTCAATCATCAAAAAAGTGTTGCACTATTGACGTTTAGATGTTCAAATACATTAAAAGGCATTATTTTCCTTTGTGGGAAAAGTACACTTTAGCATACTTTTAAAAAGAGTGCTTTGTACAGAAATAATATACTTAAATGCCCGGTTTCACAAACATGGCTTAAAGGGTCAGTTCACTCAAAAATGAAATTACTCATCCTCCATCAAGTCGTTTCAAACCCCTAAGACCTTTACTCATCTTCGGAATACAAATTACTATATTTTTGATGAAATCCGAGAGGTTTCTGACCCCACATAAGGCAGCAACATCGTTGCAACTTTCAAGGCCCAAAAAAGTAATAAAGACATAGTTAAAATTGTCCATGTGACTACAGTGGTTCAACCTTAATGTTATGAAGTGACGATACTTTTTGTGCCCAAAAATAACGACTTTATTCAACCAATCTCTTCTCTTCCACGTTATTCTCCTATGCTGTTGACGTAGTAAATACAGTGCAACGCTTTGTTCTACGTCAGAATGGCAGAACTTAAATACAATATTTTTTAATTAAGTAAAAGTATTGCTACTTAAGAAATAATTTACTTGAGTACAAGATAAAAAATAAAATGAAAAATATAAAACTTTCTATTTTTACACAAAATGGGGCGATGTTAGCAATATGGACGCTAAACACTCTAATGCAATTTCTGTTTCATTCATACTGGAAGCCAGTGGGCACCCTCATGCAGAGAGTCCACAAGTAAGATTCAAAGAACTATTAAACATGAAATCTCATATTCTCATGTCTCTCTATTCTGGTCTTTAGCGACCCGGATCTATATCTAAAACGGGTGGATCTCTAACTGTCGCAATAATATAAAAATCTCCTGATATGAGTAACAATTACAGAAGAATAAAATAAAACATATTTTGTTAGCTTTTGGATCTTGGATGGGTTCAGTTTGAGCAGATGTTTTATACCATCATCACTGTCCTTGTCAGAGCTTTTTTCCGAGTACATTCAGCATCTGGCTCATATTCGCGATATCAAACATATTCTTAAAACTATCATTTTCAACATCTTCGAAATCAATATTTTGATCGCTGACAGCTTCTTCACCAGATCCACCATCAAGTGCCAGTGACACTATTTTTTGATTGTGTTCAGTACTTGCTCTGCAGTAAATCGCTGAGCCATTTCAAGTTTTGCTGATGATACTTCCTATTCTTTTGTTTTCTGCCTGCGGTAACTATGAGTGCAACGTCACTTCATCCTTGTGTTTCAGACATTGCCACCTTGTGGAATAAAGGTAAATTGCACTTATTCAGTCATTAAAGATTAAATTACTGTTGTGCAGGGAAAAAAACAGTTTTTTACAAAAACAAAATGAAAGGAAAAACAAGCCTTCTTTTATAATTTTTTTCTTGTTTATAATGAATTGATTGAGCAATACTAAGAAGGCTGATGTCTAACTTTAAAAAAAGAATGAGGAGGAATAGCCTGGCAAGCCAGACCTACATCAAGATGTTTAGTCTGGCAACTCACCATAGACACGGCTTAATCCGATGGGCGGGATAAACGGCTGTCTTTCAAATTCCCTCTGCACGCAATAGGACAGCGCTTCAACCAACCAGAGCGTTTTCCCAACAGCGGAGCTAACGTTAGTTGATAGATTCAACTTTTGCCATATCTGGCTGGCAAAACGACGAACACATCTTCCTTTTTTTAAGAATGACTTAAGTGCCGTTCTTTGCTCTTTTCTCAAAGAAAAGCTTAACTCCAAGTCCTCCAGAGTCGCGGACAAAGCCGATTCGAAAGATGTTCGCCAGCAGCCGCCATTCTTTGTTTTCAAGTCGCAGCCAGGTAACCGTCGCAACTCTGTCGTCATTATGTTAAGCCCACCCCGCCTACTCTATACACGACGTGATTGGCCTGACCCAATTTAGGTTTTTGCAGCTCCAAAGTCTATGGAGAGTTGCTAGACTGCCCTGGCTGCAAAATACATTTTGCTGCCGCTAGGGTGCGTCTAGATTTCTAGGCTAGAGGAGGAAGGTAGTGAATGATGTCCCGGGTCACTAAAGACCCGAAGGTGTGCGTTTAAGGGTTAAAATATGTCAGTGCCATTGTTTTGTCTCAATATGTACACTGGTAATGGGTTTTTTCTTAAGAACATTTATAAAAGGTACTTAAATGTCCTATTTGAACAAAGGCCTAATCCTGGCTTAATCAAAGCCCTGTCAGTGAAACCTGTCTGTGATACTTTAAAATATGGTTAAAGTGTACAGCTGAATGTACCTACAATTTAGTACATTTAAAACTTTAAATGTAATGAAATAACAAACTACAGTTAAAATTATAGTCAAGTACTTTACATGTGTACTTGCTACTACTTGCTAACTACTTTTGTTAGTTGTATCCATGCCGAACAAAGGCTAGCATAGCATGGTTTGTTTATCCTCCACAGTTCAGTTGCTGAGCAAAGCTAACAGAAGGAGTGCGTTTTTTTTTTATATATTTTTTTTATCATCTTCTTTTAAATGTCAGGTAATGGAACACCTTTAATGGTCGGAAGGGGATATGAAGGAATATTCTTAATACGGCTTTGAATGGAATTCAGCAGAAAACAATGTGAGATGTTTCCAGCATTAATTGGCTCTTATGTTGCTTCCTACGATTATGCTTTCCCCAGAAGCTTGAGGGGGGAAAAAGGGAAAACAAGAGGGATGAGGAACATTTGTGCGTCTATACAGAGCTCATATGACTTTCCAAGAAGGCCTGGCAGCAGAGAGCTACTCGAGGCTGAGTGAACCTCTAATAACCATCATGATACAGAGATTAGGTGGGTACATATAAAAAAAATATAAAAGAGTAAATGGATCTTTGTACTTTTGCAAAAACATATTGAAGACACACTGAACAAAAACACGTTTTTCTTTTCTCTCATAAAATGACTTTGTACACTAAGATGCATCAAAATATACTAAGTTTTGTGACTAAAAGGATCGGGAACTATAAAATCAATATATAGTTCAATATGAGTTCATTACGTTCAAGTAATAATTAGTCTGTGGGCCAAATTATAGGCCTGAGAATACATTCAGAGGGAAATTCATTACACAGTTGTGGCACTTTAGTCCATATTTTAGAACAAAAACCTCTTATTAAAACGTCTTATTCACAAACCACCCACAGTCTATCTTAACCAATTCCCACACACACTCGTGCTTTTAGTGCTACATTAGGCATATTAAGTCATTCTTTTCAATACACACCAATGCAAAATACTTATTATAGACTGTACCTTATTCACTTACTGCCTGCCATAAATAGAAAGCAGATGGTAAATATAATTTTAATTAATTGATGTTTGTTTACATTTTCGAGTGATTGTGGCAGCAGCAATTCATCAAAATCATAATCAAGGCATATATCCAGACAAATAAGCAGCCACCTTCAGAATTTAAAGAGTTGATTCAGGTGCCTTGCATACCGCAATTATTTTTATTTATTTTTTTATATATAGGCTAAAAAAAAAATTCAAGAAATGAACATGTTGTGTGTGTGTGTGTGTTTGTGCGTGAGTCAATATAACGCAGCACTCCCCAACTTTTGTTTGTCTTTAATATGTTTTGGGATCAAATTTTCATGGAAAAACTTTTAGAACAGTGATTGTATAATAAATGAAATCCAAAAGAATTGCATTCTTTGTATGATAGAACGGAAAGCTCAATAAGTCAATGAGTCTGAAATATCATCCTCTGGAATACTTGATTCTGATTGGTCAATGGTGGCATTTCTGAGGTCAAATGATTATATAATAATCACTCAATCCTATGTCCTGCACCTAATGTATCACCCTGCAAGCAGTATATTTCTTCACACATATGAAAATCATTTAAACTCAAGTTAATAATTCATGTCCATTATGTAAAAAATGCTAAATAGATTAGCAGTAAACAGTAGCAGCTAAGTAAATTAGCAATAAACTATACATTTTCCCCCACTTGATGATTGCTGCCTGTTTCACACATATCTTTAAAAATATAATAAGCATTAGGCTATATAATAACTACTGCACAGCATGCAGTAAAGTAAATTCCATTTTGAATACAGCTCTCAAAGGTGGAGGGAGACGGTGAGGAAATGTTGCAGAAGTCTGCCCCCACCCCCCCACCCAGTCTGTGTCAACGGCCTACCAGCACTGCCACACCATTACATAACACTACTGCAGAGAGAGAGAGAGAGAGAGAGAGAGAGAGAGAGAGAGAGAGAGGTAATAGATCACGCACAGACACACTGCAGGATTCTCCACACCTTCAGCTGCAGTAGGCTATACATACACCCATTTCACACCGCAACGACAATAGACAATATTTTGGACTTACTATGTATGTTCAACATCCTTATTATGTGACGCAGCTGTGGACTTACTTGACACACCTGAACAACACAAAACACACCCGTCAGCATCTGTGAGGAACGTGTGTGTGCGTGTGTGTTTACCGATGAAGAAGCACGAGCCTACGCTTACGTGCGTATGATTTCATAACTACAGTTCAGTACAACCCTGAGGCAAAATGAAGATGAAATGGGGATTCCTCTGAGTGCAGATGAACGGAGGAGAGTGTTGTGGAATGAATATCAAGCAATTTACGCAAGCACGACTGCTTATATCACCACCTGGGTAAACTTGTCCTGGACTGAGGGAACATCGAGAGTGGCGTTTGCCTGAGCAAAATTAATTGCCATGATGCTGATGTTGTGGGCGGTTGCCAGGACATTTATATGCGGTTGCTAAGGTGTTGCATTTGTAGGTTGCATTTGAATAATGCTTGATTTTGTGTAAAGAAAATGAGGTATATTTTAAGGTCCATTTTCATGCTAGTTAACCCTGCAAAGCCTGATAACAAATAATAATAAATAAATAATAATAATATATAGTGCAGCAGATTAGTAAAAAAATCGTTCACTTTGGTATAGAAGCATAAAATTTGGCACAGATAGTCTCTAAGGGCCACTATTTTGGAAAAAGGCGTTGGCCACTCAAAAATTCAATATGGCGGCTATTTTTCAAAATGGCCGCCATTGCTATTCAATGCTTATTATATCAATTATTCAAACAGTGATCCAAGCATCAAATTTTATACAAATACTCTCTAAAGGACATGTTAATAGAAAAAGATGCTTGTCCCTCAAAAATTCAAGATGGCCGCCATTTTTAAAGATGGCCACCGTTCCTGTCGAATATTAATTATTTCAAGTGTTCAAATGGTGATGCAAGCATAAAATTAGGCAGAAATACTCTTCAAGGAACACTCTTTTGGAAAAAGGTATGTGCCACTCAAAAATTCAGGATGGACACCATTTTCAAGATGGCCACCATTTCTGTCAAATAGTCATAATGTCTGCTTTGTCTGCCTCCTCTCCTTTGACCTGTCCAGCTTAGTTAAACTTGCCAGGGATATAAAATCCCCACCGGCATAGGTCTCAGGTTCATTGGAGTACACAAGCCTCTCCACCACGGCAAGGTGTAGTCCACAGAGAGGAAGTGCCACTGTTAGAAAAAGGATACGCTGCTGGTACAGGTTGCACATACAGTGGGGAGAACAAGTATTTGATACACTGCTGATTTTGAAGGTTTTCCTACTTACAAAGCATGTAGAGGTCTATCATAGGTACACTGAAACTGTGAGAGACGGAATCTAAAACAAAAATCCAGAAAATCACATTGTATGATTTTTAAATAATTAATTTGCATTTTATTGCATGACATAAGTATTTGATCACCTACCAACCAGTAAGAATTCCGGCTCTCACAGACCTGTTAGTTTTTCTTTAAGAAGCCCTCCTGTTCTCCACTCATTACCTGTATTAACTGCACCTGTTTCAACTTGTTACCTGTATAAAAGACACCTGTCCACACACTCAATCAAACAGACTCCAACCTCTCCACAATGGCCAAGACCAGAGAGCTGTGTAATGGGCTACAGGACAATAGGCAAGCAGCTTGGTGAGAAGGCAACAACTGTTGGAACAATTATTAGAAAATGGAAGAAGTTCAAGATGACGGTCAATCTCCCTCGGTCTGGGGCACCATGCAAGATCTCACCTCGTGGGGCATCAATGATCATGAGGAAGGTGAGGGATCAGCCCAGAACTACACGGCAGGTCAATGACCTGAAGAGAGCTGGGACCACAGTCTCTAAGAAAACCATTAGTAACACACTACGCCATCATGGATTAAAATCCTACAGCGCACACAAGGTCCCCCTGCTCAAGCCAGTGCATGTCCAGGCCCATCTGAAGTTTGCCAATGACCATCTGGATGATCCAGAGGAGGAATGGGAGAAGGTCATGTGGTCTGATGAGACAAAAATAGAGCTTTTTGGTCTAAACTCCACTTGCCATGTTTGGAGGAAGAAGGAGGATGAGTACAACCCCAAGAACACCATCCCAACCGTGAAGCATGGAGGTGGAAACATCATTCTTTGGGGATACTTTTCTGCAAAGGGGACAGGACGACTGCACCGTATTGAGGGGAGGATGGATGGGGCCATGTATCGCGAGATCTTGGCCAACAACCTCCTTCCCTCAGTAAGAGCATTGAAGATAGGTTGTGGCTGGGTCTTCCAGCATGACAATGACCTGAAACACACAGCCAGGGCAACTAAGGAGTGCCTCTGTAAGAAGCATCTCAAGGTCCTGGAGTGGCCTAGCCAGTCTCCAGACCTGAACCCAATAAAAAATCTTTGGAGGGAGCTGAAAGTCTGTATTGCCCAGCGACAGCCCCGAAACCTGAAGGATCTGGAGAAGGTCTGGAGGAGTGTGCCAAAATCCCTGCTGTAGCGTGTGCAAACCTGGTCAAGAACTACAGGAAACGAATGATCTCTGTAATTGCAAACAAAGGTTTCTGTACCAAATATTAAGTTCTGCTTTTCTGATGTATCAAATACTTATGTCTTGCAATAAAATGCTAATTAATTACTTAAATCATGCAATGTGATTTTCTGGATTTTTGTTTTAGATTCCGTCACTCACAGTTGAAGAATACATATGATAAAAATTACAGACTTCTACATGCTTTGTAAGTGGGAAAACCTGCAAAATCAGCAGTGTATCAAATACTTGTTCTCCCCACTGTATCTGCGAGACGGAAGGCGGAAGGACCATCAGAATTGAGACTGGTTTCAACAATATAGGTGACCAGTTCAGAAAGAGCCATAGGAAAGATGGCTGGTTGAATCGTTTCACTCTGTGACTCTTTCTCAAGCCTTCTGAGGTTTCTCTCTGTTGTAAAGATGAATGAGACGCAAATGATGGTATTTCAGCTCCTGTGCAATGGCATCAGCACCACTTAGTTGAGACAATAATTTAGCATCATTCAGTGTTTGTGCACATTCATGTAGTCGGTCATTCAGTTGCAGTGTCATTACCTGACGTAGGTCAGATTCAGGAGATATGTTATCACAAAGAAAGCAAACCTGATCATCTAGACTTTTCTGCATCATGGTTCTGCGATGCTTTGTTTGGCCTTCATCTATCTCACTACATTGAGCATCGGATTGTTGCTTCTGGGCACGAAGTAACTTTGTGTTGTTGAACCGAAGTCGACAATTGTAGTGATACTTCGCTTGGTTCCTTCTCAAAGCTTCTATACCACCACCTTCATCCAGTCGTTCCAGGTCCAGGGTCATTGGCATTTTGTTCATCTTGTGTAAGAGTGGAATGTTGGTGACAATCAATTTATAGCCATCATGTTGAGAAACATGATGGGTAGGTGGTGATTGGAGGGGTTCCTTTGTGTCTGTCTGACAAAGACAACATTTCTTCCAATCAGTTGGCCTCTTGGCTGACATGGGATTTTCATTTGCCATTTTGGGGGTTTGTTGTCTGATTAAGGCCGAGGGGTTATCCTTTTACCACCTCAATCATAGACATAGTACACATTCAGGTATGGGATACAACTAGGTACGGGTCACCTAAACCTAGCCCGATCATTCATCCAGTGCCATTTAAGTCCCGTGTGATCTGTACACCTTCCAGGTAAGCATACATGAACAAGTCATGTATTGCCCCGCTTACCCTTGGCTCGGCTCTCCCGCGCTGGCACAACCTGTCAATTCAGGTGCGGCTATCTAACTACATCTATTACTAGCTAATTGATGAGGGGCTGGTAGACAGCATTTGGGACACTAAACTTAGCTATACTATTACTACTAGTCAAGAACTACAGTGTAAGTAAAACTAGATCAGCTGACACTGAACCCCATGCTGAGTTCCACAGCAGTTAAGTCACCAGTGTGCCCTGGTTGTGTAATGACGTTCACTCTATTAAACAAAACCTTCCTTAACACATTAAATTGAGCTCTGACAGAAATGGTGGCCATCTTGAAAATGGTCACCATCTTGAATTTGAGCGGCACACACCTTTTTCCATGATAATGTTCCTTGAAGGATATTTGTACCAAATTTCATGATAGCAGCACCATTTGAAAAAAAGATGTAAGGATTCAAGAGAAATGGCGGCCATCTTGAAAACTGGTAGCCATCTTGAATTTTTGAGGGACAAGCACCGTTTTCCAAAAAAACATTCTGAAGAGAGTATTTTCACAAAATGTTATGCCTACATCACTGTTTTAACAATTGACATAATGAGCATTTTACAGAAATAGCGGCCATCTTGAAAAAATGGCCGCCATGTTGAATTTTTCGGTGGCCAACGCCTTTTTCCCAAAAAGTGACCCTTAGAGAGTATCTGTGCCAAATTTCATGCTTCTATACCAATTTGAACGATTCTCTTGAAATATGCCATTAATCTGCTGCACTAATATACATATTTGTAATGTAAAAAAAAAGATTTGTAATGTGTGTGTGTGCGTTTTTTTTTTGGTATAATTTTTTGATACATCCGGCTTATGGCTCATATAAGAATATGGAGCTCATATTCGAGAAGGGGGAAAAAATATTCAGAGTCCCAATTGAGCAAAAATATGCAATTTGGTGCAGCTGATATTTAAATGGTATATATAATAGTTAATCTTATGTTTACTTAATAAAAATCAGTAAAGATTTAACAGCAAATAGACACGTGTACCACAAACTGAAGGTGTACATTTTTACTAAAAGGCCTTTTTACTTGCTTAAAAAGTATAAATCAATCAGATAGTAGAAGGCATGTTTAAGATTTGCATATCAAATATACTGTAGAATTTATAGGGTTAATCACAATTTATCACCAACTTCTTATCACTGTCTGGATATTTAAGTTTTTTTTTACCCCCATCATTGTTCAAAGATTAATCACATTAAATTCTACAATGCAACAGAATCTGAGATATGTTTTTATTTATTTATTATTATTTCTAAATTGGCATAAATGCAGTACAACAAACACTACAATGGGGTACAAATGCTTTCAAGTCCAGTCAAGTCAAGTCTTGATTTGTGTGTGTATATATTATATATATATATATATTTAGCCGCTCTGGAGAAAACAGTAATGCCATCGTCCAGCTCAGTTCAGTTCTCATATAATGGTGTCAATGCAGGCAGATCAATATATATATAACTAATTCGAATTTCATTGTAATTAAAATGATATCAATTCAAATAATAAAATGTGCATAATTTTTTCTTTATGAAAGATATAATCAAAAATACTATTTTTCATAAAGGAAAAATTAAGGACATTTTCTTGACTCATTTTAATGCTAATAATGCATTTATAAGTGCATTGTCAGTATTCTTATACATTGAGTTTATTAATGCTGAATATGAGAAATAATAATACTGACACTTATGTACGAGATTACTTTTTTCAAGTAACTAGTGACGCGTTACTTTTAAATGTACAACAAAATAAGAGTTAGCTACTTTTTCAAATAAGTAATGCCAGTTACTCTGTTTTCCCATGGCAGCTCTCCCTGTCCTGTCGTTGTGTGCGCTGTGGAAACATGATGCTTATTGTAGTTCGAGACTAAATGTTAACATGCATTTACTCATTCAGTATTTCTGAAAATGAATAAAAACAGTGAAATGCAAACTCAGATTAATACACAAACCTGCAATAATTAAATATGTTAAATAACACAAAAATACTTTATATTTTTAATCTCACTTTACTAAGCAATGTCTTCACTGCTGACCTTCTCAAATATACTAATAAGTAAAAATAACTTTAAACATCACATTTGTGTTGGTTTGTCTGAGCTGCGCCCTCTACTCTAAAGGCATGAATTTGCAATTGAGGCTTATTCATTTCATATTTGCCAATTTAAAAACAAACAAACAAGTCTAGCCCAGGTGAGAAAAGGTAACGCAAAAGTATGACGCATTACTTTCAATAAAAAGCAACTAAGTAACACAATTATGACAGCATACAAGAAAGAAAAAGAGGTAAAAACAGCAAGCTGGTTAAATGTGTCTGCAGCTGTAGAGAGGTGACTCGATAGATCAGAAGCTCTGCAGTAATAAAAGAGAACAAATGCAGGGTAAGGCGGCCTGCATTACCTTCCAGGAAGTACAAGGGTGTGTGTGTGTGTGTGTGTGTGCGTCATTCTGGGGCCATGGGGCGAGATCTGTACATAAACAGCCTTTCCAAATCTCTCTCAAGATTCAGCAGGTGCTGTGAAGAAAATGCTCACCAACACAAACAGTCAACATGTCAATAATAAAACATGCAGCACCTGTGATGGATAGCATTCATAAATTACAGGTTATAATTAGGTTAATCATTTTACCAGGACATAAAGTCCTGCTCAAATCAATCTACACCCACAAAATGATAGATTATGAAATATGTATAACCTTTTAATACATTCTAATATTTTCCTATCTATTGCTTGGGAAATTGTCCAAGATACATTTAAAAACCACATTTTGCATTTACTCAAAATGTATTTTAATATTGGAAATGTATTTTATTGCCCCCAGAGGTACACTTTGCAATATATTTTGGCATGTGAAGGTTTAAATGAAATTTAAGATTTCCGCAGCAACCGTTTACAACATATTTCGCATTTTTTAAATGCCCATCACACACAGATTGTCCTTTCGGTTTCATCTTTATTTAAAAAAAAAAAAAAAACTGAACTGAAGACAAAAAAAGTTCTGTCAGTGTCGAGTAGAGCAGCGTTCCTTAACCTTTTTTGTTTTTCATAAGTTTTACAGTTCAGGGGTCAAACTTTTAGAACAGTGATTTTATTATAAAATGAACATTAAACATATTACAGTGCAATATTTCAGTTACACATTTAATAAACCACAAGCAGGCCACATCGAGGTTGTTGCTCTTTATTGTTTTGTTGTAATGATGAGCATCTTCAATCCTTATAAAATATACAAATAACTGCAGATTTGATTTTATGGATTAACCACCTACTTTACTGTGATTAAATAACCACAAAACGCTTAAAAAAACAAAAACAAAAAAACAATATCACTCGTCTTCCTCCACATCCTCCACCACCTCTCCCTCTCCCTCTCCCTCTCCCTCTCCATCTCCATCTCCCTCTCCATCTCCCTCTCCCTCTCCCTCTCCCTCTCCATCTCCATCTCCATCTCCCTCTCTCTCTCCCACCTCCTCCTCCTCTTCTTCATCACTGATGACATATTTTTTGGGTTTCTTGGCGGCTGCAGATTCGTCATCTTCCTCTGCCTTTCGCTTTCCAGAGTTCTCTCCCTCCTGAAAGAAATGATAAATATTATTTTTTAATTCCCTAACATACACTTCTGGTGTTAGTCAAGGTGTCAAAAGTCAGACTTTTTCCAGACTCTCAGAGCTTTAGAATTGTTTTTGATACTGTATCTTTAAGACTTCTATATGTAAATGAGCCTAAAAGTGTTGTCATAAACTCATAAAAATGCTAGCCTATTAACCTTTGAAAAGCATAACTCCCAGTTATTTTCTCTCTACAGCAATTTTTTTTTTTAGCAGTAATTCACTATGAACAATCCTTAAGCAGGATTCAGTTACCAGAGAAACACGAATCATGGCAAAAGAATCAAATATTGTGATTCATCTTAAAGGGGTAGTTCACACAAAATTGAAAATTCTGTCATCATTTACTCAACCTCATGTCAGTCCATACACATGACATACAGATTTTTTATTTTTGTCAATCTATTGAAAGTCCACACCAAAATGTTTAAGCTTCAAGACATTGTAGAATTAATATATAGAAATTGAGTGGTTTAGATCAGTCTTCTGAAGAGACAATCACTTTATATGATGATGATGATGATATGTCTTTTTATTCACATATAAACATTGATCAAACAAAAGCTCAAATGTACTTGCTTGACGGGTTTTTGCATGCAGTGGATTACGATGACAAACTTTTTGAAGCTTGAAAGTTTTGGTTGCAAGGACTTTCAATGAATATTAGGGGTGTGATGAAACACTTAGCTCATGAGATGATACACAATATTGGGTTCACGAGAAGGCGATATTTTAACACTATTATTAAAGGGGTGGTATAATGCCCCTTTTCACAAGATGTAAAATAAGTCTCTGGTGTACCCAGAGTGTGTATGTGAAGTTTTAGCTCAAAATACCCCACAGATTATTTATTTTTTACAGCATGTTAAAATTGTCCCTTATTGAGGGTGAGCAAAAACACGTCATTTTGTGTGTGTCCCTTTAAATGCAAATGAGCTGCTGCTTCAAAAGCTTGTGTGTGTTAGCGGCTCCGATTACCTCACACAGACACGCACTACAATGTCAGAAACTGTTCTGCCTTTTATGTTTAAACTTGAGTTGAACAATGATGGAGAGGCTCAAGAAGAGGTGACAACATGTAGAGTGCAACAGGATGTTTCTGAATGGTTAGTTGATGAATTTATGTTGCTGATGTGGAGTTAACTATCTTCAAGTCTTTGATTAGCATATTCTGTCATGATCATTCATAAAATCGCTCGTGTGGGAACTGTTGTAAGATGCCTACAGAGTGACAAGCTATTGCATTTGTGTTACGTGCTGTATTGTATGTGAAAAGACGGATGCGACAGCTTGAGCAGACTCACAAATGTGCTCTACTACAGCAATTCTTACTCTTCTCAACATGGACTGTGTGTTCCCGGGGGTGGGGTTTATGTACATTTTAGGGTTAGTGATGTCACTAACCCGGGAGGAAGCTCGTGTAGTCCCTACCAGCTGTTTGTTAAAAAATGATTTCTTTAAAAGCAAATATCTTCCTTTGCTTTGAACTTTGAACGTTGTAACTTTGCAGATGTTGTTTATGCTCAAACAGCAACATTACACACTAACTAAAGTTAGAAAAGTGAAATCATAATCAACCACCCCTTTAAGAAATCTTCAATGACAAAATATGTGATTGTAAGTCACAAAATGCAAAACTATGCAGGTGCATTTTTAATGTTTTAACTAATCTAGGGCTGTCACTAACGATTTTTTGGGTAATCGAGTAATCGCTCAATTATTTTGATTGAGTAATCGGATAATTTTTTTTACGGTAATTAAAATGGGTCTAAGTAAACAACAGCTTTTAAAATGATTTATAATGCATATATAATAACAATGAGGCAATGATAATTGGTTCAAATAAAGCATCAAAAGAAAGTTATCATAAATTTATTGAACAACTGTTAAAATACAGTTGTGGTCAGAATTAATGGCACCCCTGGTAAATATGATCACTTTATGAAATAAATGTTTTTTTCCAAAACACATTGGCCACAATTATTGGCACCCTTAGATTTTTTTTACAAGTAAAATATCTCTGAAGTATATTCCCATTAATATTGACCTTTTTTTTAGCACATCAGCGTGACTAAGAAGATGAAATTGGCTAGCTATGACTTCTTGTTTCACAGGAGTTTAAATATGAGGAAACACAAAGGCCAAATTCCCTTAAAGTCCTTAAAATCATCCATCACAATGAGTAAAACCAAAGAATATAGTTCTGATTGTGCAGCAAAAGATTGTTGAGCTTCACAGAATAGAAAGTGGCTGTAAGAAAATTGCTAAAGAATTGAAAATCCCCATTTTGACCATCAGGGAAATAATTAAGAAGTTCCAATCAACTAAAGATGTTACGAATCTGCCAGGAAGAGGACGTGTGTCTATATTGTCTTAATGCACGGAGAGGAGGAAAGATTGAGTGGCCAAAGACTCTCCAAGGATCACAGATGGAGAATTGCAGAGATTAGTTAAGTATTGGGGTCAGAAAGCCTATAAAACAAAAACCAAACAACCCCTACATCCCCACATGTTGTTTAGGAGGGTTTCAAGAAAAATCCTCGTCACTCATCCAAAAACAAACTCCAGCATATTCAGTTGTCAGACACGACTGGCTCTTCAAAACGGACCAGAATCTATGGTCGGATTTAACTTAAAAAAAGAGCTTTTTGGCAGCAAAGCCACCAGATGGGTTTGGTACAAACAGAGATAACAAGTACCCCATACCCACGGTTAAATATACCGCTGGATCTTTAATGTTGTGGGCCTATTTTTTTGCTGGAGGTCCTGGACTTCTTGTTCAGATACATGGTATCATGGATTCTAGCAAATACCATCAGATAAAAAATCAAAACCTTACGGCCTCTGCTAGAAATCTTATAATGGGCCGTGGTTGGATCTTCCATCAGCACAACGATCCAAAACAGACACCAAAAACAACACAAAAATGTGTTACGGAGCACAAAATAAAGCTTCTGCATTGACCATCCCAGTTCCCTGACCTGATGAGTGGGGTGAACTGAAGAGAAGAAGCACCAACATGGAGCTGGGAATTTGAAGGATCTGGAGAGATTCTGAATTAGGGCTGGGCGGTATATCGAGTTTGTACGATATGTCAATATATTTTTTAGAAACGATATGGAATGAGGCAATACCGTTTATATCGATACGAGCACATCTTAAAAATAGCGGAGGACGCAGTGTGAGCTTCTGCAGTGAAAGTACATAGTACAATTTGTCCTAAATATGACAAGCTTATATTAAGGGCTTCAAATAACTGGTAAGATATAGTTAACAAGTTTAAAACAGCTTGCCCTGTCAGATGTTCTAACAGATACTGTTGCTGACTGACAGATAAATACTTGCGCTGCTTAATGCGTTTGAGATGTGGTGTTCTCCTCAGTGCTTAACTTACATGTCACAGGTATATTATCCATCTGTAAATGTTAGAAAGTCAAATAAACATGTCCATTTTTCAGGAGAGGAAGAGCCTTCTGCAAATGAATCTCCGCTAAAATTCAAGCTTCCCGTGAATGAGCGCCACCATGCGCACCAAACAGACGGAGCACAATAGAATAGTGGCGCAATCATTCTGACTAAAATATACTGCTAAAATATTTGTTGTTGGAGACAATAAATGTGCCGTATGTGGAATTTTAAACCTACAAGTAAGTATATTTTTATGAAAGTGACCATTATAATGGGGTAATCAAATGCAGGCTAAAATAATTCGTTTGTGCTTTTGTTTTTATATTGTAATGTTACAATGTTAGAATGTAATGTGATGTGATTTTAACCACCCTTTTGCACATAATATATTGTATAGCCTACATTACATTCACTATATTTGTTTCCATATCCTTCAATATCAACATTGTTTGTAGGATATCATTGGGCAGGATGTTTAAAAAAAAAAGAAAAAAAAAAAAAGAAGTAAATAAATACAGATTTTCTTTATCCAAATAGAAAAAACATAGAAAGTACCGACATATATATATATCGTATATCGCCATTTAACCAAAAAATACAGAGATAGGATTTTTTGTCCATATCGCCCAGCCCTATTCTGTATGAAGGAATGGTCTCTGATCTCTTGTCAGGTGTTCTCCAAACTCATCAGGCATTATAGGAGAAAACTCAGAACTGTTATCTTGGCAAAAGGAGACTGCATTGTATTTAACAAAAGGGTGCCAATATTTGTGGCCAACGTGTTTTGGAGAAAAACATTTATTTCATAATGTGATTTCCCCCACAATATCAATTCTTTTACTTCAATGAAAGGTTAGATTTTTGCAACTTTTTTGAATGAAAGATCAGAAGTAGGGCTGGGCGATATGGCTGAAAACTGTATCACGATATAAGTGTTTCATATCGGTCGATATCGATAATTATTGAATTTTTTTATAACATATTTAAAATAAGGACCAGTCCAGGAGACAAATATATTACATTTAAAGATTTTTTATTTTAAATTTAACCTACCTCTGATTATAATCCCATCAGTTAAAAAGGCAGAAATGTCAACACGACCATGGAAAACTCAAAAGTCTAAAATCACAATGAACACTTAACAATTATCTCTTAACATTAAGGTGCAAAATTAAAGAATACGTAAGAAATGCTTTATAAAGGGGTGGGCGATATGGCAAAAATATAATATTACGATTTCTTTCTATAAATTATATAAATCTATTTCTTTCTATTTTCTATAAATTATACATTGATACTTATTAAAGCTATTAATAAAGTTATTAGTCAAGAGCAGTGAGTGATTTTCTCTTTACATTTTGTTGTTTTATTAACATTAAAGGGATAGTTCTCCTAAAAATTCTAATTTTCATAATTTACTCTCTCACGTTGTTTTAAACTCGAATAAGTTTCTTTCTTCTGTTGAAAATAAAAGTTATTTGGAAGAATGTGGGTAACCAAACAGTTGATGTACCCCAGTGACTTCCATAGTATATTTTTCCTCCTATGGAAGTCAATGGGGACCAGCTACTGTTTGGATACCCACATTCTTCAAAATATTAATATTAGAAAATATTATAAGGCAATTAATACAGGTTTGGAACAACATTAGAGTGCGTAAATAATGAGATAATTTTTATTTTTGGGTGAACTATCCCTTTAAGGACAAGCGGCAGCGTGTTTACTATTACTACTGTCTCTTTAAGAGCTGCGCGCGACGCGTCTATTATACACGCATTTGACAAGCAGATTTTCTCTAAATTTTCTCAAGTTTGCTTTCACTTTAGACATATCCGACTAGTTTATGTAAACCTTGTGTGTATAACAGTATTAGCAAAATAAGACTCGAAAGATAACTTAGTATTCAGGCGCTGGTAGACAGGCTTTTAGTGCATGTGAGCTTCACATGTATGCGCTGAGAAACTAGCTAGAACAGCGCATAAGCACGCGAATAACAGAAAAACTGACGACGGTCTTGCATAATCTGCAGACGACATTGGTCTGACTACGGTCAGACTTTAAGTCAGGCGAGCTGACTTTTTCTGTTTTATCTAGTTACTAGAGAGTGAGTGCCTTTGTTCATGCAATCAAACTTGCTTTGCTGGTTTCTTCCAACGAAAAAAATAAATAAATATCGAACGTTTTATCGAACGCATTTTTTATTGATATTGATTACGTGTCTATCGCGATACATATCGTTATCGTTTTATCGCCCAGCCCTAATCAGAAGGATAAAAAAATGCAGATATATTTTTTTACAGACATTTTTTATCATATTACCAAGGGTGCCATTAATTCTCATTAATACAGTACAGGCCAAAAGTTTGGACACATTACTATTTTTAATGTTTTTGAAAGAGTTTTCTTCTGCTCATCAAGCCTGCATTTATTTGATCAAAAATACAGAATTTTTTTTTTAATATTGTGATATATTATTACAATTTAAAATAGTTGGTTTTCAATTTATTATACTTTAAATCATCATTTATTTCTGTGATGCAAAGCTGAATTTTCAGGATCATTACTCCAGTCTATCACATGATCCTTTAGAAATCATTCTAATATGATGATTCATTATCAAAGTTGGAAACAGTTCTGCTGCTTAATATTTTTTCATAACCTGTGATACTTTTTTAGGATACTTTGATGAATAAAAAGTAAAAATAAAAATGCAAATGTTTTAAAAATAGAAATCTTTTGTAACAACAATATACACTACTGGTCAGTAATTTGGGGTCAGTAATTTATTTTCTTTCTTTTTTTAAAAATAAATCAATACTTTTATTCAGCAAGGATGTGTTAAATTGATAAAAAGTGATAGTAAAGAAGATTTATATTATTAGAAAATATTTTTTTTATTTTGAATAAATGCAGTTCTTTTTAACCTTTTATAATTGTATTCATCAAATATATTAGGCAGCAGAACTGTTTCCAACACTCATAATAAATCAGAATATTAGAATGATTTCTAAAGGATCATGTGATAGACTGGATGTCACATGTGACACTGAAGACTGGAGTAATGATCCTGAAAATTCAGCTTTACATCACAGAAATAAACGATCATTTAAAGTATAATAAATTGAAAAACAATTATTTTAAATTGTAATAATATATCACAATATTAACTTCTAATATTTGTTCTGTATTTTTGATCAAATAAATGATAAATGATGAGCAGAAGAAATTTATTTCAAAAACATTAAAAATAGTAATGTGTCCAAACTTTTGGCCTGTACTGCATACTATAAACAATAATCAACTTCTGTACATTACGCATTATAACAAATGCCTGCAGATGGCGCCAACAGACTGGTGATTTTTGTTGTTACACTTTACAGCATGATCAAATCCTTGTTTATTATTGGCCAAACAACATTTAATTAAAATGTCCACTTAATATTTGGCCACTTCTTTACAATAGAAATGCTAGTGTAATTTCTTGAACAAGAACGTTTTGATGTCCAAATGCAAACTGCGAGGGTTTAAACTTTTATTTTGAAATTGCAATGAACATATCACTCCGAAACCCGCAGCACATTTATTTAGTTATTTAATTTTACAATAACACTATGAAAAGGTTAATTCGTACAATGGCTTCAGTCTTAGAAAACAGTCCAATAATGCGGTCCGTTGATTCTTCCGGCCACTTCTGTATTTTGCTGGTTAAACGACGTGGGTAAATTAAAATCAAGGATTTATTTTTATTTTTTATGTGTATTTTTTTAATCGAGGAATCATGACAGCCATATCTTGTAACGAATGTGATTTTAGTTTTACTTTCTGAGTATGAGACAGAACAACATAATGCAAGCACTATAAAAGGTTTTGCCACAAACTCAACTCTATGCTGATATCACCAAACAGCTGTCACCTCGACGAGAAATTTCACACCTCTAATGAATAATAGACAAAAATGATGAGAGAATATTAAAAATATCTTCATTTGTGTTTAAAAGATGAAAGAAAGCCTTACAGGTTTGGAACGACCGGAGCAAATGATGACAGAATTTAAACTTTTGTGTGAAGTAAAGTGTGAACCTTTAAAGTCGTTTACTTTGGTTCATGGCTTTGATCTTTTTACTGAAGAAAACAAATGGGAAATATACTTTGTAACCAAGGATGCTGAAAAAGTGGACGGCCAGTCAGTGTTGTGCTACTGGTTATGACATATCATATAATATATTCCTTTTTCAATTTTTTTTTTAAATAAACGGTCTGTTTGGATTGAAAGTTTCACCTCATCACTGTCCAGTCTCTTGGCCTTCATCAGCCGCTGGGCCTTGTCCTCATCAGAACCTTCATCGCTGTCTGACGAATAGATCCTGGCTCGCTCCTCTATGACCCACAAACAAACAAACAAACAAAAATTTTAGCACAGCTCAGAATTCAGGACACATTTTCAAGCATTCCAGAGAGATGTTCTTTCAGTAAATACCTCTTACTGGCACAAACAAATCATACTGAACAAACTAATCTAAATCTCAGTTGGACTCCGACATAATGCAGTATTAAGGAGTCGGCAGGTAATCGGCTAACGGCTGTAACGGTTACTGTCAGTGAGAAAGTGTGAGACGTACTGTTTTGGGAACACAAGCTGTTGTTGCTGTACAAAATGTTCTAGCTGATCGCAGCAGGTCTCAATCTCACTCAAAGAATCTGTTGTGCAGAAACACTGACCCACGGGGAACCGATGGAATACAATATAGAGGACAGACACAGCACCCCACCACAGTTCAGTGGCCTACTTCCTATAGAGGCGGTCATTTTCACACTAAAGGTTTGATGTCAGAGTTGTTTGTTTAGTTGGTGTAATGGGTTTACATGTACCATATGTCTGAATGGCTACAAGCATATGGAAATGATTAGAGATGCACAGAAATTCCATCAACCAAAAACTATGTCCCAATACAGCATGTTGGATGAAATGGTTTTGGAGGGCCGAAATCATTGACCAAAATGCGCTGTTTAATTAGCACTTCTCAGATGGCACGTGTCATAACTTCATGTCAGCTGTGTGGATGCTAGGGCTGGGTTGACAATTCTGGGTTTAATCAATTTTAATCAATCTTTGATATGAATTGATGAATTGATATCAATTCTTAAATCCTTTTATTATATGCTTTTTTCAGTTGATCACAATACGCTTTTCGTGACTTTTGATATGAAAGTCTAAACTTAACTTAACCTGTTATATCTCCTTTACAGAATGTTTCAATAAATCGGTCATTGCAGACAGTTTAAATGTTTATATATTTCAACAATTATTTGTTGATTACTAAACAATTTGATTACTGAATTGATTATTTAGCTGAAAACCCTTGTTTTCAGCTAAATTAACTAATTTTGGTTTCGGTAAAAATTTCATTTCGGTGCATCACTAGAAATAAAAAGGGGTGTTGATAAACATCATCGTCATAAGTTTCAAGACGTTATGGTGAGTATTGAGCACTGAAATTATTCTCCAAAGTTTTACTTTAAGACCCCGTATAAAGTTTAAAATACATTTTGTAAAATTTTGAGTTCATGCATTCATTGGTTTCAAGAGCGTTTTCCCAGTTACCAATATTATCTGATGATAGCCATAAGAGTAAAACACAGTTTTGGTCGACTTCTGAGATGTAATTTGAGTGATGTGCACCACATGACCGCTGAACAGTGTCATTAGATTGCAGCTGGCGTCGGCCTGGGACTTATTGCCTTTTAATATAAAACGCGTCAAGCTTGCGATTATCTTATTCATCCATTCATTTTTTATCGCTCGTGTCAGTAACTTTAAGCAGTACTGAAAAGCTGGATATGTTTACATACCACAAAATAAATGATAAAGCAATATCTAAATCGACTGACTGTCTCATCCTCATTATATAATTAAGTAACTTCTATTCCAGATGTGATGCAGGGAAGCTTGACATTAATGTTAGTTTTTATTTGCAGGTTTTTAACCTATGCAGAGCCGCTATTGAAAGTTTTCACCACCACATAAAGAAAACTTTATGTGTGAGTTTTCACACTTCTTGAATGTATTCAGTTTTGTTTTGTTTTTCATACATGTTTTCTGTTGGGACAGTGAGAAATAAAATTGCAACTAAAATCTAAAACATTTAATTGGACCAACAACACGGTTTGGTAAACAAATTTTTTTCACTGGCTCAACATATTTCTAATGGAGCCCATGTTAACAGACTGTGGCCACAATTCATCAAATTCAATTCACAGAAATTCTATTAGGCCAATGTAAAAAAAATAAAATATGTGACCAGTCATTAGAAATTTCTGAGTTGGAGAGGTCTGACATTTTTTACAGTGTACAATCTGAAAATGTTTGAGCATTTTATACACAATGCCCAATGTATAATATTTTGCACGCCACCACCTACCCCTCAAACCTCCACCCTTATATTTGCTCTTGATGGCGGCTAGGCTGATGGATTCGTCACCCTCCTCATCCTCATCATAGCGGTCTGGCTCCAGGTACCCAGCGTTCAGACCTCGCTGATGCTGTTTCTCTCTCATGCGCCTCTGCTGGGACTCGCGACGGATAGATGCACGTAATCTCTCCTCTTCTTTCTGCACAGAGAGAGAAAAAGAAAATGTCACTGCAGGATTACACTGAAGGAACACATCCACTTCCTAGTTTATCAGTCGAAGAGGAGATAAATATAGACTGAGTTTTTTATCTGAGTAATGAAAAAGGATTTAAGAACTAAACCTTATTGGATTTAATAAATATTTTCATTTATTACATTTTGATCCAGGATCCCCACACTTTTCACCAGAGAAGTTCCACGACTTTCCCATGAAACTGCAGTCAATCAAGATTTTTTTTTTTTAATACAATCATTTTACAGATATTGCTGGGGTTTGTCAGATACTAAACTTTTACATTTAAACACTAAAATCATAAATGCCGTTGATGCCATCTGGAATGTATTGTATTTGTATATTGTATTGAATTTACACTACTGTTAAAAATACTTTTTTTTTAAAGAATATTCTTATGATAACCAAGGCTATTTATTTGATTTAAAATACGGTAAAAACGATAATATTTTGAAAAATTATTTCAATTAAAAAGAACAGTTTTCTACTTTAATATTTTTAAATGCAATTTATTAAGAAATTTCAGCAGTCATTACTCTAGTCCTCAATGTCACATGACCTTCAGAAATCATTATAATATACTGACAAAGAACATTTATTATTATTATCAGTGTTGAAAACAGCGCTGCTTAATATTGTTCTGGAAACCGTGATAAAAAAAATACAAAAAAATAGAAAGTTAAAAAAAGAACAGCATTTATTTGAAATACAAATCTTTTGTAACAAAATAAAAGTATTTACTGCCATTTTTTTATAAGTTTAATGCACGCTCGCTGAATAAAAAATAAAATAATAAAAATAAAATAAAAAATAAAAACGTACTGACCGGAAAGGTTTGAAAGGTAGTGTACAGTATATACAATATAAATTCAAGCCCAGTTGAATCAAAAACACAAAACAGGTCCAGGCGTTTATGCATGAGTTATTAAGGGTGTCACGATTCTCCAAATCCTCGATTCGATTACATTTTCGATTCTAAAGTCACGGTTCGATTCGATTCTCGATTTAAAAAAAAATTTTTTTTAAAGCACAAGCTATGCCATTTTTAGACTTTTATGCAATATAATAATATCTGACCTTTGTTCGCAATGTACTACCACACACTACATTGTCAAATTTAAAACGTTTAACAACAACATAATGTAACAATAACTTATATCTTAAGTCAACTGGAAACTTAAACAATATAACCTATTACCTATTATAGTCCCGGGGCTCCCTGGACTCCTCAGAGCAGTCACAGGCGAATAGCACGGCGTTTTAAATTGGGTTCCCACAGCGTTTGCAACGCAGTACGAGAGAACGTCCTCGTAAGGGAACGTACTTGGTTACTTGCGTAACCTCGGTTCCCCTAGAGATAAGGGAACGAGTAGCCTACTGCGTTACCTTGCCGTGCTATTTCGCTCATATCCGGTACTTCGCTTCAGTCGATTTAAACCTAAAGTCCTTTGGCGAGTTTTCTCTGAATTCATACACTTCAGCCGCGTCCAAATTGCCGCGCTCGAGGTTGGCAGGGCGCCAAGCGCTCCCATTGGACCGTACGCCACTGCTATACTCGCCATAGGTTCGACGAGTTGCCGCAGCACAGCCAGCTCGCTCAGACGAGCTATGATGCCCTCGCTGTGCAGCTGCAATGCGTTTTAAAATAAAGGCTTCAATATTCTCGAGAAAAGGAGTTTTACCTATTACAGGCAAGCCGAGCTGACGTGACATATGGGGCGTGGCAGCATCGACGATTCCATTTTTTGATTCGATGATCGAGATTGAGCATTAATTTCGATCGATTTCGATTTAAAATCGAAATCGTGACACCCTTATGAGTTATGCATGATTATTATCTCTCAAAATCAATTTCAATAAAACCTGAAATCCTTTTATAGCTCTTCATTTATTACACATCAACATTTATGACAGTAAGACTGTCTAATGGTGTCTAGGTCTTTGACTGACTTATGGTCATTCATCTGATATGAAATCTGGCTCTTTGGACATTAGAATTCAGGTCAGAGGAAAATGAATGTGGGAGAAGAAATAGATAAAACATTTACAGTACTCCGCTATAGTTGTCAGACAATCTGTTTAGATAACACAGCTCAAATCATACGTGCATAACCTGCTGCTGCCAAGAGCTGCTGTGTTTATGTATGTGTGTGTGTGTGTGTGTGTGTGTGTGTGTCGAGATGGCCTGGTCTTCACAGACTCTGATAAGTCTGTTATGTTTACTGCTGTCTTATGCAATAGCTTATCAGATTTGTACAATGAGATTTTCTGAAATGACAAGAGCAGAGTCATTGTGTGTAATGTTGACCTTTAAAGGCCCCGATATACTCAAGGCTAAGTTCTTTCTCGTTCCTCGCTTAGCAGTAAAAAGAAGTTCGAAAAACGTGACCAGTGGTATAGTGTTAGCGAACATCCGGACGTTTAGATGAATATGTAATGTGTGAAATATGTGAATTCCCTTTCAACAACAACAAACACACAGCAAAAATGACAGCGGTGAGAAAACAACCATTGAGAAAGCATCTGATCATAGTGATGTGCTTATGTTTGCAAAAGCTCTGCAATTCAGCACTCCAGTAAAGTCACGTCACATTTATTTCTATAGCACGTTATACAAAGATCAAGCAGCTTTACAGGATAGTCCTGCATGCACTTGGGTTCCTGCGGGTACTCGATGGTTGAATCGCTTTTATTTGATAAATATTATTCCACCTATTATTTACTCTGCGTGCGGGTTCGGAATCAATAGGAAAGAATATTCGACTCAATCCGTTACCCACTGATAGGCAGCGGCTTTAAAACGATCCTGTGCTTATTTGTGTTCACGTTCTGTAGTCAGACAATC